>NW_022436942.1:59596223-59631832 GCF_009761245.1 Sapajus apella
GCCCAGGCTGGAGTGCAGTGGCGCAATCTCGGCTCATTGCAACCTCCACCTCCCAGATTCAAGCAATTCTCCTGCCTCAGCCTCCTGAATAGCTGGATTACAGATTCATGTCACCACACCTGGCTAATATTTGTATTTTTAGTACAGATGGGGTGTCACCATGTTGGCCAGGATGGTCTTGATCTCCTGAATCTCATGATCCACCCACCTTGACCTCCCAAAATGCTGTGATTACAGGCATGAGCCACCGCGCCAGGCCCTAGCCCTCTATATTATTCACTTGAATCCTTTTTTCTTTTACCCACATACCTGAAGAGATCTTAAGTTTGTCTTACATGTCATTGACTCCAGTGTCTGTCACCGTAATGCTGCAGGAGTCTACATTCCTGCTCCCAATGTAGAATTTACTTCTGCTGCTACATTTTAACATCGCTGAATTTTTAAAAGTAATCTTCTCCCTTTTATCTCGTTCTAAAGTATTTTCACCTTTAGAATTCCAAGCAGTTTTCTTAAAATATTTTTTAAATTCTAGAAGCAAATAATTTTTATAGTGATTTTATTTCTCTGAGTCTTTGAAGCATTGATCCCATTCCTCTGCCCCTCAGGAGTTTTTCATAGGGTATATATTGATGATTTTTCTGGTAATCATCTCAAATGGGAGAGTAATTTCCAGATTTAGTGTTAGCCAAAAGATTGGTTCTGTTGTTTTTCATCTTACTATTCTCTTCTTTGGGACTCTAGGTTTTACAACTGGATGGCATAGCAAAGTTTAGTACTTAACTCAACAGCATGATAAGCAGATCTGCATTTATTATGAATCTTTTGGACAGAGACATTATCACCTGTTCCCACTGTCTGGCATTCTCACTCTATCACCATGAAATACCATTATAAAAGCCACAGGTTATAACATCCACTACATCTGAGGGTCTTCCATCTCCACCAACTATAGTGCTTTACTTGTAAGGATGACCCCTCTCAAGATTCACTTGGAACTGCCAGTTCACTCTACCCCCATAAGCATCCAGCCAGAGGATTAAGTGAGATAATATGTCCTTTGGAGATGGCAGCTTCTGATTGTACAGAAACAGATGCACTTTGGTGAAAATCACCCAACAACAGGTGGCTGACTGCCCAACTGATATGATTTGGCCATGTCCCTACCCAAATCTCATTTTGAATTATAGCTCCCATAATTTCCACAACATGTTGTGGAAGGGCCTGGTGAAAGATAATCGAATCATGTGGGTGGTTTCCTCCATACTGTTCTCATGGTAGTGAATAAGTCTCATGAGATCTGATGGTTTTATAAGGGGAAACCTCTTTCATTTGGCTCTCATTCTGTCTTGTCTGCCTCCATGTAAGACATGCCTTTCACCTTCTGCCATGATTGTGAGGTCTCCCCAGTTATGTGAAACTATGAGTCCATTAAACCTCTTTTTCTTTATAAATTACCCAGTCTCAAGTATGTCTTTATCAGCAGTGTGAAAACAGACTAATACAGTAAATTAGTACCGGTAGAGTGGAGTGCTGCTGTAAGAATACCCAAAAATGTGGAAGAGACTTTGAAACTTGGTAACAGGCAAAGGTTGGAACAGTTTGAAGGCTTAGAAGAAGACAGGGAAATGTGGGAAAGTTTGGAACTTCCCAGAGACTTGTTGAATGGCTTTGACAAAAATGCTGATAATGATACGGACAATGAAATCCAGGCTGAGGTGGTCTCAGATGGAGATGAGGAACTTGTTGAGAACTGGAATGAAGGTGACTCTTTCTATGTTTTAGCACAGAGACTGGTGGCATTTTGTCCCTGCCCTAGAGATTTGTGGAACTTTGAACTTGAGGAAGATGATTTAAGGTATCTGATAGAAGAAATATCTAAGCAGCAAAACATTCAAGATGCAACTTGGGTGCTGTTGAAATTATTCAGTTTTAAAAAAGAAGCAGAGCATAAAAGTTTGGAAAATTTACAGCCTAATGATGCAATGGAAAGGAAAACCCCATTTTCTGGGGAGAAATTCAAGTCTGCTGCAGAAATTTGCATAAGTAATGAGGAGCCAAATGTTAGTCACCAAGACAATGGGGAAAATGTCTCCAGAGCATGTCAGAGACCTTTGCAGCAGCCTTTCCCATCACAGGCCAGGAGTGAAAATGGTTTGTCAGCCAGGCTCAAAATCCCCTTGCTGTGTCTAACCTGGGGACTTGGTGTCCTGTGTTGTAGCTACTCCAGTCATGGCTGAAAAGGGACAAGGAACTGCTTAGGCTGTGGCTTCAGAGGGTGCAAGTCCCAAGCTTTGGCAGTTTCTACATAGTGTTGAGCCTGCTGGTGCACAGAAGTCAAGAATTGAGGTTTGGGAACCTCTGCCTTGATTTCAGAGGTATGTGAAAACATCTGGATGTCCAGGCAGAAGTTTGCTGCAGGGGCAGGGCCCTCATGGAGAACATCTGCTAGGACAGTGCAGAAGGGAAATGCAGGGTTGATGCCACCAGGCAGAGTCCCCACTGGGGCACTTCCCAGTGAAACTGTGAGAAGAGGGCCACTGTCCTCCAGACCCCAGAATTGTAGATCTTTTGACAGCTTGCACCATGTGCCTGGGAAAGCCATAGACAATGCTACCCTGTGAAAGCAGCCAAGAAAGAGACTGAATCCTGAAAAGCCACAGCGGAGCTGCCTAAGACCATGGGAACCCACCTCTTCTATCAGTGTGATCTGGATGTAAAACATGGAGTCAAAAAAGATCATTTGGGAGCTGTATGATTTGACTACCCCAGAGAATTTTGGACTTGCATGGGGGCTTTAATTCCTTTGTTTTGGCCAAGTTCTCCCATTTGGAAAGGGTGTATTTATCCAATGCCAGTACCCCCATTGTATCTAGGAAGTAACTAACTTGCTTTTGATGTTACAGGCTCATAGGTGGAAGGGACTTGTCTTGTCTCAGATGAGACTTTAAACTGTGGACTTTTGAGTTAATGCTGAAATAAGACTTTGAGGAACTGTTGGGAAGACATGACTGGTTTTGAAATGTGAGGACATAAGATTTGGGAGGGGAGTAGAATGATATGGTTTGACTGTGTCCTCTCCCAAATCTCATTTTGAATTGTAGCTCCCATAATTCCCATGTGTTATGGGAGGGACCTGGTAGGAGATAACCGAATCATGGGAATGGTTTCCCCCATGCTGTTCTCATGGTAGTGAGTAAGTCTCACAAGATCTGATGGTTTTATAAAGGGAAACCCCTTTCCCTTTGGATCTCATTCTCTCTTGTCTACCACCATGTAAAATGTGCCTTTTGCCTTCTGCCATGGTTGTGAGACCTCCCTAGCCACGTGGAAGTGTGAGTCCATTACACCTCTTTTTCTTTATAAATTACCCAGTCTCGAGTATGTCTTTATCAACAGCGTAAAAATGGACTAATACTCCAACTCTATTATGAGAGTAGATGTTACGATTCTGAACCCAGCACAGATTGTAATGGAGGGACAAGAGGTCTTACCATCATTTCACAGCATTTTCTTTTCAGAGTGGGACACAAAGTATGTTTTTTAATCCAGTTAAATGTGATCTCCTATAGATTTATCCTACACTGTCTGGCCCCCAACAAGCTCTCAAACACCTCTTCTTACCACTTCTTTTCCTTCACTTATTCTTCTATAGGCACGTCTTCTTCCTTACAATTTCTGGAATAGGTCAAGCCTGTTTCTGCCTCATGGCCTTTGCACATGTTGTTCTCACTGCTTTCAATGCTCTTCTTCCAGATATCACCAGGACTCCCACTGTCATTTCATTCAGGGGTCTGCTCAGATGTCACCTCTTCCTAGAGGCCCTCTCTGACCACTCAATTCATAATTTGTGTCTATCATTTTCTACTCCGTTCACTTGTTTTGCTTTTCTTCACTTATGTATACAACCTGACATTATACTTCTTTTCTAATCTTGATTGTTGTCTGTCTTCTCCCACTAGAATAGAAGATCCCTGAAGACAAGGACTTTATTTGTTTTGTTCACCACTATACTCCCTGGGCCTAGAACAGCCTGGCACATAAGGGGTATTTTTTAATAAACATGGTGAACAATTGAATAGACAAAAGAAGGAGTTCTTAGAAAATCCTTTCAACTAGGTTGTATTGGTCCTAATTTCTAATGTTGTAAATTTCCTCTTTTTCTGTTTTCATAGACATTTTGGAGGAAAAACCGAGAAACCACATCAGGAAGTACTTTTTCACCTTAAAGTTTCATTAGACCTAAAGTAGTTTTCTAATTTATCATCATTTTTTTAAACCAATTTTATCAAGTAGTATTGAGTTTGGCTAAGAGTGACAGAAAGCAAAATAACAATAGCTTAAACAAGATGCAAATTTATTCTCTTTCAATTTAAAGTACAGAAATAAGTAGCCCAGGATTGGGGCGGGGCAGGGGATGAGGCCATAAAAAGTTGCTTGGGATTCAAACTCCTCTCTTACAGTTCTGCTATCCTCACATTGGACTTCCACTGTAGTATGAAAAAGGAAAGGTCTGATGGTGCATAGCTATGTCCTTTAAGGATTTTTACCATCAATTTTACATGGCTGTTCCACTTACATCCCATTGGACAAAACTTAGTCACATTGCCACATGTAGTTGCAAGGGAGACTGGGAAATGTAGTCTTTGAGCCAGAGGACCATATGCTGCACTAAAAACTAAAGGTCCCATTTCTAAAGAAGGAGAGGATGGACCCTAGGGGACGGCAGTAGTCTCTGCTGAACCCATCTCACTTACACCCTCCACTGAACAAATTTCTTTCTCAGAGACCAGTTTCCCAGATATTTTACTCTTTCCCTGTGAATCATCCTTAGTTGACAAAGCTAAGAGTTCTCAGATTTCAAAGCACTATTACAATAACCAGTTCCTACTCCTACCTTCTTTCAATTCTTTTGAGCGTACGCCTAGAAGTGGAATTTCTGGATCGTATGCTAATTCTATTTTTATTTTTTCCAAGAAGTGCCATGCTGTTTTCCACAGTGGCTGCAATATTTTACATTCCCACCAACAGTGCACAAGCATTCTAATTTCTCCACATCCTTGTCAGCACTTAGTATTTTCCTTTTAAAAAATAGTAACCATCCTAACGGGTGTGAGGTGGTATCTTGTAGTTTTGATTTGCATTTCACTAATAATTAGTGATGCTGGGCATCTTTTCATGTGCTTACTGCCATTTGTATATCTTCTTTGGAGAAATGTTTATTAAGTATTTTGCCCATTTTTAAATTGTTTTTTGTTGAATTGTAAGATTTCTCTACATATTCTGGATATTAATCCCTTTTTAGGTATATGGTTGGCAAATATTTTCTCCCATTTTGTAGGTTACCATTTTCCTCTGTTGATAGTGTCTTTTGATGCACAAAATTTTTAAATGATTGTGCAATCCAATTTGTTGATGTTTGTTACCCGTTCCTTTGGTGTCATATCCAAGAAATCACTGCCAACTCTAATGCCTTGAAGCCTTGACCTACGTTTTCTTCTAAGAATTGTATCATTTTAGTTCTTAAAAAAACTTTGATCCATTTTGAGTTAATTTTTGTATATGGCGTTAGATAAGGGTCCAATTTCATTCTTTTGCATGTGGATATTCAGTTTTCCTAGCACCATTTGTTCAAAATACTACCCTTTGGCCATTAAAAGGTCTTGGTATCCTTGTCAGGAATCATATGAGTTGCCTTTGAATTTAAAATTTCATTGGCTTGTTTTCTAAAAGGATTATAGTATAAACACTAGATCCTTCTCTAAATAAGGTAGATAATGTTAGCTATAAGGTAAAAATCCTCAATTTTTGTTTCTCTCCAAAACTTTTCTGCTGAGTTCAGTTTTATTCCTCTCACTAACCGATGAACTTAAAAATATATAAAAATATCCAATATGAGGGCCGGGCGCGGTGGCTCAAGCCTGTAATCCCAGCACTTTGGGAGGCCGAGGCGGGTGGATCACGAGGTCAAGAGATCGAGACCATCCCGGTCAACATGGTGAAACCCCGTCTCTACTAAAAATACAAAAATTAGCTGGGCATGGTGGCGCACGCCTGTAGTCCCAGCTACTCGGGAGGCTGAGGCAGGAGAATTGCCTGAACCCAGGAGACGGAGGTTGCGGTGAGCCGAGATCGCGCCATTGCACTCCAGCCTGGGTAACAAGAGCGAAACTCCGTCTCAAAAAAAAAAAAAAAAAATATCCAATATGCCTATTCTTATAATGCTTTATAACTCCATAGTTCTTTCAAGTTTTGGAAGTATATTCACATTTAAGATTTTTAAAAAAATAGTAGTTTAAACAATAGGGCAAGGCACCAGTAGTCCGAGCATTTCGGGAGGCAGAGGCAGGAAGATCCCTTAAGGCCAGGAATTCAACGCTGCAGTGATCTATGACCAGACCACTGCACAAAAATAGTTATATATGCACTTTTTTTCAGTCCCATATTTTGATGTGTTTGGCAAAATATCTTTTTTTCCCAGAAAAGTAGTTGCTGGCCCTTTGCTACATCTGAAGATTATAGATATATATTGAGAAGAGGGTCAACAGAACCAAGCAGGTTTCCCTAGGGTGAATATAAGTTTGTATTTTCTGTTGCTCATGTCACATTACTAGGTAATGTTTACTTACCACTTATTCTGTAACAAGGAAACAAAGATGAAGTTTACACCAAAAAGTACAGTATTGCATTATAAGTCATTTCACACCTTTTTGGAATAGGTTTCTTTTATAGAACTATAGGAATAAATGACCTTATATTTTTTTTTTGAAGTAAAATAGAGGGAGGCCAATGGAAATGGACTGATCATTGGCAGTAATTCTTTCCAAGTGGAAAAAGGACCTAGAATGTGCTGACTTGTGTCATAGCTGATGCAAGGATAGAATCTACTCCAAGAGCTATTTAATTTTCACCATAAAACCTAACCACCCCCAGGCAACTTGGAATATACACCCCTAGTTCCTCTCTCCTCCATATGGTTCTTTCACTAATTAATGCTCTCAACCCATCTCCTCCTGTTAGAATCTTGCCTATCATTTAAGGTGGACTCAGTTATCAAAAATGTTTCAAAATTTTTCATGTAACATTTCACTATTTCTAATCCCACCTGCTCCACAACCGTATGTGTTCTCTCTCCCTCTTTGAGCCCCTTTAGCATACATTTCTCCGTCTTCACAGTAGTCTTATATTACAGTTGTTTGAATCAAGACTTTTAATGTGGGAGTATCTCATGGATCTCATGAGGCCAAAAGCAGGACTGGAAAGCCACACTGCATGCCTCTTACCCTCCAGATGTGTTTTCTCTGCATTGCCTGGTCAGAAATATCCAAGCCAGTGCTTCCATGCCCTTAATTCAGTAGATAGCAGAGACTGATTTGCACCCTTGAATTCCAATTTTAAATCCTTTGGAGAGGAAATCCAATTGGTTTGGCTTGGGTCACACATCCCTTGACCTCTAATTTAATCGGCTGCAGTTAGAAGGGCAGGGTTCCTGTTTGTGGCTTCCCAGATTCACCCTGTGGGTGGGAAAGAGGACTGAGTCTCCATGTAGGTGGGTGGTGAGCTGGCTAGACACTCTGAAGATGCCTCCTCTATTAATCATTTGTGTCATTTTGTCATCGTCTGTGAAACACTCTCAGCTCCTTGGGGAAAGGGACTGCGGCTTGCTCATCTTTGCAAACTCCCAGAGCCCAGTACTGCTTATTACATAAAGGAAATGCTAACCTGCAATTGTAATGATAGTACTTCACAATGCCTTTTGGCATCAGGAATGTCCCCAGAGTTTCTAAAACTGAAATTTGGAAATCTGAGCATGATCTTATTGGCCCCTGAATCTAGGCTTGCTCATATACTTTCTTATCAGGAAAAAAAAAAATGCCTATTTTCTCTCTTTTAGAGAGGAAAATTAAAGGAAATTTTACTCCTAATATAATTCCCTACTGTCTGTTTATTCCTTGCCTTGAAATCACAGTCACAGTTGCTAGAGCACTCTGAGAATATCCTTTTGAAATGGAAAAAGAAAGAGAAGACTATAAGAAGATTCCTCTAAAGGGTACTTTTTTTTTTTTTTTGAGACAGAGTTTCGCTCTTGTTGCCCAGGCTGGAGGGTAATGGCATGATCTCTGCTCACTGCAACCCCCGCCTCTGGGGTTCAAGTGATTCTCCTGTCTCAGCCTCCCAGGTAGCTGGGGTTACAGGTGCCCACCACCACACCCAGCTAATTTTTGTATTTTTAGTGGAGACAGGGTTTCTTCATGTTGGTCAGGCTGGTCCCAAACTCCCGACCTCAGGTGATCCGCCCGCCTCAGCCTCCCAAAGTGCTGGGATTACAGGTGTGAGCCACTGCGACTGGCCCAGGGTACTTTCTTAATGTCCTTCCCACCTAGAAACCCTGAGTAACTTGGAAATTTGGAGTGAGTAACAACAAATGATGTCATCACACTGCTTGAATCGGGAAAGGTGCCAATCAATCAGGACTTCGCATGCCTGCCCCTCATATCTGTCTTCTTTCATCTATTTATTTACTTATTTATTTTTCTTATCTGGGTCTCACTCTAACCTCTTCAGTAGGCTCAATTCCAAGTTGGAGCACCAGGAACTTTTATACATTTACAGAATGAACTCACACAATAAACTTAGTAGAATTTTTATTTGATGTTATTTATTCCTGTTAGATAGTGAGGGCTGTGAAACTCCTCCTGTTCCTCCTTTGAGCAGAACTACCAAGGTGTTTAGTAAGGGCCAACCTTTGTACAGTCACAGCCTACATCCTTAGACAAGTTTTCTGCTACAGGTGTTTCCTTTCTTTGGCTACTTGAACAAACATCAGTTTGTTACTTTTCCCAAGTTTCAACCATTTTTGCATCTGTATATTTTACTGCAAGCAAACTCAAACACTCTTTTGGATATAGAAAGTTATGAAAGAAGAAGAAAAAGTGTCTAGGAAAATATATGGATTGCATATACTCCACTAAAATGGCATTAAAGGGATAAAAAAGGTGTTTAGCTTGTAGGAACAAAGAGGAGATGAGGTGACTGCAGATAAATTCAATATATCGACTGTATTCAATACAATTTTGGAAGAATCAATGTAGGTAAACAAGGGGAAAGTGACTTCATCTTTAGCTTTCTTCGCTTGTTAAATACCTTAAAAGATGAAAGGCAACAAGAACAAAACAATCTCTACTATAGTGCCCCCTAATATGGTTTGGCTGTCTTCCCACTCCTATCTCATCTTGAATTGAAGCTCCCATAATTCCTACATGTTGTGGGAGGGACCTGCTGAGAGATAACTGAATCATGGGGACAGTTCCCCCATACTGTTTTCATGTTAGTGAATAAGTCTCATAAGATCTGATGGTTTTATAAGGAGAAACCCTTTAGCTTGATTGTATCTCTTTCTCTCTCTCATTCTCCCTGCGGCCATGCGAGACGTGCCTTTCGCCTTCCACCATGATCGTGAGGCCTCCCCAGCCACCTGGAACTGTGAGCCCATTAAACCTCTTTTTCTGTATAAATTACCCAGTCTTGGGTATGTCTTTATCAGCAGTGTGAAAACACCCTTTCTTTTTTGTCAAAAATCAGAGATGCCATATGCCACTAAAGATAGAGATATGAGGTAGAATGAAAAACCAGAAGACTCATATAAGCAGTTCTTAGAGACCACATCCCTTCCCCTCTTTTAGGCTGGGGAGCCAGGTAACTGCTCCTCCCTTCTTCTTGGCAGAAAACTAAAGATACCCTTTCTGGAGAGGTTAAACTAAACAAAAACCAAAAACTCTGGCTTGAGGGCACCAGTCACAGCTAAGGGCTAGGGCAAGGCATTTTACTGGAAAACAAGGATTAGAGGAAGTTTGCCTAATGAAGAGTGAGACACCACTCCTCCATCCCTGACCCATCCATCCCTTTTCCTACCGGCTCCCAGCATGCTAAATACCAGACTTATACTGTTTTAGACAGAATTGGAGAGAATTCCTTTCTGGAAAAACCAAACAGCCCAAAAGAACAGACCAAAAAACAAAAACAAACCAAAAAAAAAAAAAAAAAAAAAAAAAACCGGCACTTAGAGGCTCTAAAAAAGGCAGGGCTCCCACCTGGTCATCCTAACGTCCTAACGTGAGGCCCTCCAATCAATAAGTCCCCCCTCCACATGCAGAGTTTCTGATTAGTTCATGGTGCCTCTCTCCTTAACATGAATGGTCAGATAGGGATCACTAGGCCTTTGGAAAAAATCTTTCACATAGAAGACAGAGTCTAAAATAAACCGTAAAAGAAACATTAAGAAAACAGTAAACACAGACTGCAAAGGGAAACCTTTAAAAACAAGCTTTCATTTCCTAAGGATGATTTTGCATTCATGAAATGTGAAGAGTTTGTTATTAAAATGTCACATGTAGAGAATAAGAAGGAGCTCTTGGAAACTAAAAAAATATTGGAGCAGAATCAATGGAAGAGTTAGGAGGTAATATTGAAGAAACCTTCTATAAAGTGAACCAAAAATACCCAAAGATGAAAAATAGGAGTGGAAAGAAAAGAAAATTAGAGGTTCAGTTCTGGAGGTGGAAAACGTGACTCTAGGTATTCCAGTGAGAGAGGGGACAGAAGGTAATAATCAAAGGAAAATTCAATAAAATTTCCAAAAATATTAAGAAATATATTCCTTATACTGAAAGTGCTCACCAAGTGTGTAGTGAATTTAAAAATTCACTTCTGTTGTGAAATGTCAGAAACACAGAGACATATCCTAAAAGCTTCCACAGAGAGAGAGAGATAAAAAATAGGTCATATACAAAGATCAGAAATTGGAACGGCATCAGACTTCTCAACAGCAACATTGAATGCTAGAGGACAATAAAAATGCCTTTGAAGTTTTTTTGTGAAAAATTATTTCCACCCTAAAATTCTCTACCCAAACTATTGACTGAATATGAGTGGAGAATAAAGATGTTTTCAAATATGCAAGGTCTCAAAATAGTATTTCCTTACACACCATTTCTCATGAAGCTTCTGGAAGATGTGCACTATGAAAACAGGGGAAAAAGTGCAGAAGAATAAAAGACATGAGAGTCAGGAAAGGGGTGATCGAGGCAGAACTAGTGAGCAACTAGTCCCAGTTGGAGCAGGTTGTCAGAAGCTCCACCTGAAACCATCTCTAAGAAAAAACAATGGAACATGTAGGTTGCCTTATGGGTTTGCCCGCTATAAGAGAGGAGCGTTAGAAGTTCTTTCTAAGAGTATGGTGATGAAGCAATGAAACATACATGAAGAACTAGGCAAGGTATTTCCAGCTAAACATGTTAGGTTGTACAGCTACCAAATAGGCAGACACTGAAGTCAGACAATACCAATGTTGGCACAAATGTGGAGCACTGGGAATGTGCATAGACTGTTGGTACAAGCACCATGGAAAACAACTGAGAATATCTAGAAGGGTGAAGATATTTATGCACTGGGCACAGAATTTCCACTTCTTGTGGCATACCAAATGAAACGTGCATATGCGCACAAAGAGTGTGTACGAGAATGTCCATAGCGTTAAGATTACTCCAAACCAGAAATAACCCCAAAGTACATCTACAGTAACATGAATAGTTTGTGGTATCCGTGTATAACTGTAGATGTGTACAATGATGATGTGGTTTAATTTTACAGAGTTAAGTAAAAGAAACTAAATACAAAAGAATATGCACCATATGTCTGCATTTATATAAAATTCAAAGCAGGCAAAACTAAACTCAGTTGTTTCACAATGGATACATGGGTAGTAAAACTATAAAGAAAAAGAAGGAAGCAGTAATCATAAAAGATAGGATGGTGTCGCATCCAGAGGGAAAGAGCTAGTTGTAATCAGGTGGGGACATATGGGGGGCTTTGGGTATGCTAGCAATGTTTATTTCTTGATTTGAGTATTGGTTAATGATCATTCACTTTATAATATTCATTAAACTGTATGCATATATTTTGTAATTTAAAAGAAAACCACTTTTTAAACAGCGTGGCAGATTGAACACATATATTTACCTTTGGTTCCCTTCCAAACTTCATTAAAATAACTCTAGTGTAATAAAAAACAGCTTAAACAATAAGCTTAAAGAGAGTAAGAGACAAAAAAAAAAAAGGAGATATATAATTTTGGGATCCAAAAAGCAGGCGAATAAGAAGAGACTCACTTAGAAAACCAGAGAAAGCTGAAATTCAAGCCAGCAGCATGAGGTCTTAGAGGCAGGCTTATTTGTACCTCAGAAGTCTCACAGGGAGCAGGAGTTGGATGTTGTAATAGTTCTTGAAGCAGGGCCTATGTCGGGAGAGAGACTTTACAAACAGAGTCGGTTGCAAATCTGTATAAAGAGACATTTCACCCATCCCCTTGCCTGCCCTGTGCAGCTGGGCAATTGTCCCTCCCCTAGCCCAGCAGAAGACTGAAGTCTTACTCACAGAACTTAAACCAGACAGACTCCAGACAGAGGACACAGGTTTAACTGTGAGGGGGCCTCTATATTGAACACTGAGGAACTAAGGGAATGTCTACATACTCAAAAGCAAACACAAAACACCCCCTGCAACCTCCCCCCATTAATCTCCTTCCCAAACTCTTCCCCAAGAATGTAAATCTCCACTTAATATGTTTTGAAAATCAGGTCATCAATGTGGACTGGTTGTTCTCTAGACCTGGTACACAGTTGTTGTCTTGGGATCTTAGTTTAGAATATGGTGGGGATTACTCTGGCCTCTATCCTACTGATTCTTTATTGCCTGAGTCTCACATTTTTTCTTTGGATACTCCCTTGTCTTGGTTGTGCACATCATCCAGTAGCTTCCTGAGAAAGCATGCACAGATCACTATTTTGAGAGTTAGCATGTGTGAAAAAGTCTTTATTTTTCCCCCAGTGCTTTATGGTCTGTTAAGTGGAGGTGTGTCAACCACTGGGCTTTTCTATGGGATATTCTGGCTAAGTTCATTAGGTAACCTCCAAATGTTAATATGTTTAATATTGTCATGGTATTTTTTCTCCACTTCCTCCTCCACCTCTTCCTCCACCTTCTGCTTCTTCCTCCTCCTCCCTCTCCTCTCCTTTCCCCTCCTCCCCAACACCTCTCCTTGTCATTCTCTTCCTCCTCTTTTCCCTCCCCTCCTCCTTCTCACTGCTTAGTCCATTTTCTAGAACAAGAACCCTCCCAGCATAGTGAGTCACTCCTATTCATCCCAGCACTTTGGGAGGCCAAGGTGGGAAAATCACTTGAGGCCAGGAGTTAGACATCAGCCTGAGCCGCATTGCAAGACCCCATCTCTACACAAAATAAAATAACTACCCATGTGGTGGCACGTGCCTGTAGTCCCATCTACTTGGGAGGCTTAGGTGGGAGGATCGCTTGAGCCCAAGAAGATAGAAGTTGCAGTGAACCGTGATTGCCACTGTACTTCCAGCCTGTGTGACAAAGAGAGACCTCATCTCAAAAAAAAAAAAAAAAAGGAAAGAAAGAAAAAGAAAAAAAAAGAGAAAGAACTCTGTGATTCACTTACCCCTGTATCTCTGTGCCTAATACCTGACACCCAATAAATATTTAAACTGAATTCAAAGTAACAACTTCACATTAAAGTTAGATGAGCTCCATGCCTTTACTTTGTGAGCTACATGTGAAGGAGTTGAAAATGCAAGAGTAGATAAAAAGAGAATCCTTCCACTTGAAGAAGCTGTATGCAACAATTAAACTGAGCGTCATGACATCTGGCAGCATCCCCCCTTTACTGGACTTCTCAGCGGCATTTCATAGAGTGGATCATTCCCTCCTAGAATTTTTTTTTTACCTTCCAGCACACTCTCCTGGGTTTCTCCAGCCTTACAGGTCACTCCGTCCCAATCTCCTTTGCTGGAGCCCCTCCTATTTCTGGACTGTTGGAGTGACCAGGGCTTTGTCCTCCTCAGTACTTTCATCCTGTTCCACAGCTTTCAATTCCATTTATGAGCTGATCATTCCACATAGCTCAGCTATCTCCAGTTCTGGCCCCTTTCCTAAACTCCAGATTCTTCACACCCTATGGCCACACAACACCTTCCCACTTAGAGGTCTAATAGGCATCCCAAACTTAGCATGTCCAAAAACCCAGCCCTTCGAGATCCATTCCCCCAAACCTGCTCTGCCCCAGGTAGTCCTGTCTTAGTCGATAGCAATATCATCCACTCAGCTGCTCAGAGCAAAACGTTGTAATCATGGAAGACAGTGTTTGCAATGATTATGAATCTCAACTCTGCAGCCAGAACGCATGGGGCCAAAAATCAGCTCCAGCATTTCCTGTGTGGATTACCCTTCCTGTCTGTGCCTCAGTTTCTCATTGGAAAATGGAGATGAAAATAGTATCTACCCTATGGGATTGCTGTAAGGGTGATGTGGGTGAATGTAGGTTAAAGCACTTAGAATCTGGCATAGGGAAGGTACTAAAAAGGCATTTGGTATTATTATTATTGTTATGAATATATGTAAAACATAGGAACAAGGCCTGACACAGAGTATGCATTAGGATTGATTCCTCTTTTTCTCTGATGTATCATATTCAATTCAAAGGAAATCCTGTTGTTTTTCTATTCAAACTACAGCTGAGCTGTAACTACTTCACTCTGTCTGCACCGTTGTGTCCCTGACCCATGCTTTTACTTCCTCTTTCAGTTGAATCCCACAATAGCCACCTAACTTACCTCCTTCTCACATCTGAGTCTGATTGTGTCACTCCTTGCTCAGAATCTTCCACTGGCTTCCAAAGTACTTAGGTCTTAAGTGTGGCTAGCAAAGTGCTCTCTAATCTAGCACCTGGCTACCTGGCCAACATCAGCTTCTACCATGTAGCCCTCCTTAGTGGGCTCCCCACCAGACTGCTTGTCATTCCCCCATCATTTCCTGTCCTCCCCATCCTATCTGTCCCACCACGTATCACATTCTGCTATTACGCTAGTCAATGCTGCCCTGGATAGGACTGTGATGGGGGTTGGGAGGTGTCGTAGACAGAGACTTAATCAGTTTATTTAGTTCCTCAACTTTAGCTTATGAGGCATTCTTCACATTGAAGGAATGCAACTCAGATTTGAGGGGGGTGTGTAGGAAGCCACTGAATAGATTCAGCGTAAGTTACCGCGTCATCTCTGTAGTCTTAAAAACTATACAAGTTGCTTTAAGATTCTTGTTTAAAGCACTCATGGAAGTCATCATCTTCTGCATCATTTTCATCAATGTCTTTAGTCTTTATTGTTTATTTTTTGGGGGGTGGCCTGATCTCATTTGTAATAAGTAACTCAAAAAATCTTATTTTTGACTAGATTCAGAAGTGGAAGCTCACAGAGGGGACAACCTGTGTCTCTGGCAGTCTATTCCTGGAGTTTGTCTTTAGCCTCCTTCATTCTCTTGGCCAAAAGTTTAGCATATTCTGTGACTCTTTCTTATTTTTCCTAGTACACTGCTTCTTTGGAACAATACTGCTGTTTGTATTGCAGGACATGTAGAGTAACAGGATGCTGAATCCTGGGTGCTTTGGTACTCAGTATCTTACTTTTTTTAAGGGCTTTCTGGCAACATATGGGTCATCGTCTTCTTTTAGAGAGACTGAAAAGTTTGCATTTTCGTTAGCTCTTTTGGGCCCCAGGAAACATGACACTATGGTATCAGTCAGTCCAGGAGTATCCTCTCCATTTTTTTTTTTTTTTTACAATAACCAACTTGAGAATGCTCAGATTGGCACCACAATGAAACCCTAAGCAGATTTGTACTTTATTTCTCCAGTTCTGCTTGGTCTATGACAGGAATGCCCCTACTCAGTAGCAGCAGGCAGACCCAGCCATGGGTCAGGACACACTGCTTCATGTGGAAACCTTGTTTCTTGGTCCCACCACTGACTGGGACCTCCCATTCTTCACCCAGAGTGTCGGCAGCAACCTCTGTGCCCATATGCTTCTCTACGAAATTGGCATTTATTGTCCAATCCAATGAGTTTCTGGCAGACAGTGGCTGGGAAGGAGATATTTAGTTTCATCACGAAGCAGCTAATTGCCTCCGAGATGCCATGAAAAAAGAGCTCATTTTTTTTTTCATTAAACATTTAATTCCATAAACATGAAGAATCATATGGATGCTTTGTGAGCAGAGACATCAGTGCTATAATAACTGTTTACCTATGAGATAATTGTACCTATTTTAATAGGATTGATGTTATTTTAGCATAAGTGGGTGTTAATTTGGGGGCTCAAGAGAAAAGAGTGTCTTTTCCGTCAAAATGAATGTTAGGTACATTTTCGGCCTATGGGAATTCACTCACAGGGACCTTTATTTAGGCAAAAATTATCTTCATTTCAGTGGAATATTGTATATTATTTGTTTATGTAAGTATTCTACGTTGACTCCTCCAGAATCTTCATTTTGTGAGGGTGGCAACATTTTTTTATTTAGAACAGTACCTGGTGAATGTAAACATTTAATAAATAAATACAAATAAACATTAAACATTTACTTAAATTGTAGGTTAGAAAACACTTTGTTTCATTTAGGAGTTTGAGACCAGCCTGACCAATATGGTGAAACCTCGTCTCTACTAAAAATAAAAAAATTAGCCAGGTGTGGTGACAGGTGCCTCTAGTCCCATCTACTCAGGAGGCTGAGACAGGAGAATTGCTTGAACTCGTTGAACCTGGGAGGCTGAGGCTGCAATGAGCCAAAATTATGCCACTGCACTCCAGCCTGGGCAACAGAGAGAGACTCCATCTCCAAAACAAACAAACAAACAAAAAACATAAATACATATGGCTAATGGCTATGTTTATGTTACATGTATGAAAATAATGCTGGAGGGAAACATACAAGAATGATAATAGTTATTGGAAGGTTGTGATTATAGGTGATTTTTTTTAACCAAAATTTTTAAGTTTACTGAAACATCACATTATTATTCTTTAAAAAAAAGTAATGTCGCAAATGAAAGCACATTGAATTGGCAGTCCAAGACCCGGATTCCAGTACTGACTGTGCTGTGTGGCATTACGTAAGTCTCGTTAGCACTCTCCCTGTCCCTGCTTCCTCTTCAGTAAATGGAAGGTCATAGGACTTTGCAGCTCCATAATTCTGATTCTCGCTTCTGCCAACATTAGCCACTCTAAATCCCTCCCTCTGTAGTTTCTATTCTTCACTCAAAGCCAGAGGGAAGAAATGTTCTAAAATATTAGGAGGCCAACTTAGAAAGGTGGAACTGGGTCGGGCACCGTGGCTCACACCTGTAAACCCAGCACTTTGAAAGGCTGAAGTGGGCTGATCACTGGAGGTCAGGAGTTTGAGACCATCCTGGCCAACATGGTTGAAACTCCGTTTCTACAAAAAAAAAAATACAGAAATTAACCAGACGTGGTGATGCGTACCTGTAGTCCCAACTACTCAGGAGGCTAAGACAGGAGAATCACTTGAACAGGGAGGCAGAGACTGCAGTGAGCAGAGATTGTGCCACTGCATTCCTGCCTGGGTGACAGAGTGAGACCCTGTCTTAAAAAAACAAAAACAAAAACAACAAAAAAAAAAAAAAAAAAAAAAAGGCTCAACCGTTTTCATTACTAATAGTCTTTATGATAACTGTTTTTCTTTAAAGCGATAGATTTTGTTGTACTTGCAGGGATTGGCAGTAGCAAAGTAACCTGCTTTCCTGATTCCATTAGCTCTGGTTCCAGGAACACATCAGGAGGCCTGGAGTCTGGCTGGCGGGAGGAAGAAGCACAGCAAATTTCACGCAGTAGGCTCCTGCTCTTCTGGTTTGGGTGGGGTGATGGCTGGCCCTGGCCTGGCTCTGACTTTGTTTTGCTTTCATTACGCCTGACTTGTTCCCCTGGAAAAACTAAAGAGTCTCAGACAGAGTAAGCCTGCTTCTTCTGCCCATCTGCAGGGGGAATCTACAGTGCCAAAAGGCCAACCTTGAAAACTTTGTGTGTTACAGCCTGAATTTACTTTCATAGAGTCATGTCAGGTGCATGTGTGATCACTCTTTGCTTTGTTAGATGAATGAGTTAGGCAGGGTGGTACTTGGAGAATTCCCATGTAGTTAATGAGTTCACACAGCAGTAATGTGGAATCCAGTAGACTCTCAGTTTCAAAATCTTTACTCACAACATAATTTCTTTAGTCCATCCGCACCTCTCCTTGTGACACATAAGTCCTAATTTCATGGTAGAATTAAGGCACCACACCTTTGTGTCAGTATAGTAACTATTTCCCTAAAGTCTTTTCAATGAATGTACAAACGTCACTTTATCATGCTGACTAGGACTGTAGAGTATGTCAACCTGATTCTGTAAAATTGGAAAATAATCCAGCTTTTGAGCACAGGATGAGTTTCTTAAGACAACATGGAGGCATGTGACTAGAAGAATGATTTTTAGGATTAAATGAGCTAACACATGTAAAGGGCTTAAAGTAGTTCCTGACATATAGCAAGTGCTCAATAAAAGTTAGCTTTTGTTGTTTCTTTTGTTACTATTGTGAGAAACGAAGTCACCATCCAAGCCCAAAGAATGTACTCAGAGAGCTGGGGAACAGAGGAAGCGAGACTTTTTAGTCAGTCTTGCAAGATTGGGTGTCTGGTGGGCAGGCACACCCAGCAAGGTTACAAGCAATTTATCCCCTAGTACACAGGTCCCTCCCCCTGGTTCTTCACAGGCTGAGTACTATGGGGTCACAGTCTTCCTGGACATTGCCTATTGGTTGTTGAGTAGGGGCTTTAGGTGTTTTCTTTAGGGTTGTCCTGTTGCATTTCATTGCAGCCCACAATACATTGCAATCCTAGTTCACTTAGGGGCTCTTCAAGTATTTGACTTATGAGCTAAGTAGCTGGGCAGGCTGATAAGAACAGACAAAATGAGCTATTTTGTAGGCTAGTAAACTTTCATTTTAGACTAAACTGCTTTGGTTTGAGTGAGGGCAACTAAGGTGGGTGTAGGGGGTGGAGGGTGACAAGCAGGTGTTGGCTATTCAAGCAGTGGGCTAGTATAACCTATTTCTTCTGTAGTTTGCTGACCTAAACCAATTCAAGGCACTTTGTCTTGGAAATAGACCACTGTATACATTATTCCTTTCACTATTACTATATTCAAATACATTTGTAGTTTCTTTTCCCTCTAGGAGAGAAGAGTGTTGTTGAGGGCAGAGATGATCTCTACCCCCAATCATTGAAGAAAAATGAAAATATGCTTATCTTTTTACAGAAAACAAAAATACCCTTACTTTAACCCAGGTTTTTGTTATGGTGGTATTATTCAACACTCTGTAGAAAGAGAGAAAATAATGTGTAAATGTCATCAACACACAGCATACCTTGAATACCTATTATGTGTAAGATCTGGGCTAAGGGCTGTATTGGTTTGTTCTTGCATTGCTAATATAAATAATTGAGACTGAGTAATAAAAAAAAATGTTTATTGGCTCATGCTTCTGCAAGCTGTACAGGAAGCATAGCTTCTGCATCAGCTTCTGGGAAGGCTTCAGGAAGCTTACAATCATGGTGGAAGGCAAAATCTGAGCAGGCATATCACATGAGGAAAGCAGGACCAAGAGAGTCAGGGAGAGATGCCAGTCATTTTTATACAACCAGGTCCTGCAAGCATTTACTCACTATCACAAGAACAGTACAAAGAGGACAGTACTAAATCATTCATGAGAAATCAGCCCCCATGATTCATCTAATCCCCTCCCAACAGGCCCCACCTTCAACACTGGGGATTACATTTCAATATGAGATTTGGGCTGGGACAGCATCCAAACCATATCAGGGACTATGATAAAAAGAAATGTGTCACACCAGTTCAACTTCAAAGACCTTATATTCTAATCATAGGGATGAGGCTCATGAGAAAAGTTAAAAAATCATAGTAGCTGTAATCTCAGCACTTAGGGAGGCTTGAGGCAAGAGGATCACTTGAGCCCAGGAGTTTGAGACCAGCCTGGTCAACATAGTGAGACCCTATCTCTAAAAAAAAAAAAAGAAAAATCAGCTGGGCATGGTGGTACATGCTTGTGGTTCTAGCCACTTGTATTGTTGTTGCTAACAATTATATCCAGTTGTAGCACTTTTGTTTTATATAATACATATCTGAAGAAGATGTATCATAAATGGATTTTTCAATCAATCTAATAATCTAAGTAGTCTTGTGGTGAACTCTTTTGTAAAGATCCTATTTTAAAACAGATTCTCATTCTTTAATTTACTTTATCACACAGGTTTTACATGTCAGGTTTAAGATAAGGTGTGCTTCTTCTACTACAGGGACTAAGGAACGCCTAAGGAAGATGTCATATCAATGTGGCACCAAAGTGGCAAGACTATTCTCAGCTCTTGAGCTCTATGTGGAACAGCACCTGTCTCTGGTGATTCTGGCAAGGGTCTAGTCCAGCCCTCTCTGTGGCTGAATCAGCCTAGAACTATCTTTATACTGAAGCAAATGGGCTCAGAGCCCCTAAGATGAGAAGAAGGAATAATAGCAGAAAGCAAATGTTCAGAATTTCCTTTCCTCTAAAAGTGCAAGAAGTATCTTGCGATGTGAAACATTGCAAGAGCTCTGCTCAAAGGCACTGTGGGGGTCTTTCCCCTGACCCCCTACTTTCTTCTCCTAAATGTAGCCACCTGGACCAGGCAGCATGTTGTAACTGTCATTGGCTAATGGGTGTTTGATACTAAAGGAAGAATAATTGATTCCTGGGAAGCTTGGCCCAGCACAGACGGGAGAAATGCTCCCAACTCTGCCCTTGCTGCTTTTCAAATTCTAGAAGTTGGAGAGATTTTATTACTCAAGTGGAAAACATGGGCAGATCAACCTAAACCCAATAAATTAAGAGTTTTCTCCTTTCCCTGGAAATTTGAAGCTTGACTGAAGAATTTGGAAAGTTTGCAAAGGTTCATTAAACTGAATTTGTTGTCAATTTAATTTATCTTCCATGGCACCCTGTGTGCTTAATCTGACAAATCTCCTCACTTACACCATCACAAACCCCTTCACCTGGAAAGGAGTAGTCTAGAGAAAGGAAGGAGAGCTGGGCTTTTCAACTAATTCTCAGATTAGGAAAGGGACCATTAAGCCTCAGAACTTAACTCCCAAGTTTATTTCTAGGAAAATGTAGTTACATGGACCTAGAAACATTAGCTTTGTTCAGGCCAGTGCTTCACAAGCATCCAAGAGGATGCTACTCACCCCCAGCATGATGAGAAAGAGTCAAACACGGGTGCAAGATGGGGAAAGAAAGGCTGCATCTAGAATATCCTAAGCAGATCTTCTGCCATTACTGGGGTTGAAATGTGAAAAGTCCATCCTTATGAACAGGTTATGTTCCTAAAGTCCATTTATTTAAAAACTTGTTTGGAACTAGGTGTAATACCCTATCCTGGCCCCAGACAATCATTTTCTCTTGTTTTATTATTTTTTTTAATTTTTAATATTTCTTTTTTTGAATATTAGTTTTTGGGAAGGGTCTCCGATTTTATTAAAATTTTAATTGTATTAGGCTAATACATGTATATTAGCAAAAGAGCCAAATAAGGTTATAAGGCTTTTAACCAAAACAGCAATAGTGTTCCTACCTCTGATTTCCATTCACCAGCAAAAAAAAGTGCTCTATATGATTTTAGTTGTTTCTTTTAGTATTGACCACCATATTTCTACATCCCTACGTATGACAGCTATTTCCTGATGTTTTAAAGCTTAGGTATTTTCTGTTAACTTCCTGATAGGGAAACTGAGGATTTAGTTCTCTCATCTAGCCCCTCCTTTCCCTACCTCACACACATATGCACATCCTTCCTGTCCCATAATTCCCCAAGAGAGATATGTCATAATTTTTTGTTAGAGAAAAATTCAACACATATTTTGTTTTTGATTATATAAATATTTTTCACAGCTCTGTCACATAATGTGCTAAAAAGAAATTGACTTTTTAATGTAATCTTTTGCTTTTCCTAGAGTTAATAGTTGCTTCTCTCTTCTTATTCCTTTTCTTGTTTTCTTTGAATCTCTTAGAAATTTTTCATCTTCAGTGTTTCAATTGCTCTCCACTCTCAGGCCAAATCTCAAGATTTGCAAAAGCAGTAACAATTCTCAACTTTCTTTCAATTTTTTTCCTTCTTTCTCACTGTGAGATACAACTCTTGAATAAAAAAAACTGTACTCAATGAGATATAACTCTTGGGGGAAAAATTGGCTAATCAAAGAAAGCCTATGTATTTTTTTTTAAAGACATTTCCGTTGACAGGATGAGAAAAGACTCTGTATTGCCTTTGTTGCTTTCTGGCAAAATTCTTCTACTGATTTTCTTTTACAGAAAGGTAACTTTTCCCTTTTAAAAATAAAACTGGAAACTACTGAAAGCACAAAGAAAAGTGACTTTAAGGAAATTCATGTTGAGTATAGAAGGCATATTGTGTCAGGAAAACACTGACTACATAATAAGCACTATTGAAATATTTGAAAGAATACAAAAATACCTGTTCCCATGCCTGCCAGTCTCAGCCCTCTCAGTTCTATATGCCTTCCATTTGTTGGCAGTGTTTCATTGCTTGGGTTTTTTAGTAACAGGTGGCTATTACTGGATAATGTTAAACCACAGAGTTACGAGGCACTAGGGTGCTCCCTTAGAAATTCTCGTAACTCTCTACCAATGAAGTCAGAGGAAACAAAGTTAAGACCAGGAAGTGGTCCTCACAGGCCAGTCTTCAATGGGGAATTTCCCTTTTTGTTTGATGTGATAGTATAACTTTCCTATTTGTTTTATTCACTATTCCTTATGATATTTGAGTAAAACCAGTTGATCTGATTCATCTTAAATAAACATAGGTAGACTTTCAAACAGTTTTAAGGAAATGCTTATCTGCTTATTTAAGAGACTGGTCAAGGTGTAACAAACAATGAACACTAATGAAATTCACATATCTTTTATGCTTGTTTACCTGCTAATATGTCCTTTTCTTCACTATAATGTAATGAAGTCTTACAGAAAGATCAAGTGATCCCCTTTCTTTAAAAACGATCTCATAATTCAGATGTGTAAATGAGGGCTATTCCCTTCAAGGTAGTTGTTTTGAGGGACTAGGTTCTATCTATTCTCATAATGCTACCATTAACCAAGCAGTTTCAGAAACTCTTCTAGAATTATTTTCAGTCTTGGGTCAGGCTGCCAGACAAAATACAAGTGCCCAGTTAATTTGAATTTAGTATAAGCATGGGACATAAATTATAATAAAAAATTATTCATTGTTTATCTGAAATTCAAATTTAGCTGGGTGTCCTGGAATTTGGTAGAGGTGGGGAGGTAGTTTGGTTTTTTTTCCCTAACTCCGGAAACCTTATACCTGGGCACTAGTACGTAAACACCTTGACTGATGCCAACCTCGCTTGGATGGTGGTTGTGATTTTAGACACAGTCTAAAGTCTATCAAAGTCAAGTCTGATGCCAAGAAGGATAATGCCACTTTCAGTTAAAAATAATATTTAAAATAATATTTTTATTTCAGTTAAAAATAAAGTAAACGGACAGGTTTTCTGATGGGTTTTGTAAATTAACTCTCACAGAAATGCTTAAAGAATTTTTGAAAATGGCTTTAATCAATGACAGAATTTTATTGTTTTTATTTTTATTTTGAGACACAGTTTCACTCTGTAGCCCAGGCTGGAGTGCAAGAGTGCAACAGTGCAATCCTAGCTCACTGCAGTCTCATACTCCTGGGCTCAGCTGATCCTCCCATTTCAGCCTCCAGAGTAGCAGGAATAATAGGCATGAGGCACTGCACCCAGACAAATGGCAGGATTTCAAAGAGTAGTTAATTCCAAAACAATCAGTGAAAAAGGTAGTCAGATTCTGAGCAGGAACGAACAAAATGGAGCCAGAGGCTTGTATACAGAATAAATGTTAGTATCATATTAAAGATTGACATTCACCTGCTGAACCTTTTACAGATTTGGCTGTGTGAGTTCTGCCTTGACTTTATCATTTGCATATAAACTTATAAAGCCTTTGACTGTGCTTTGGAAGAACTCTACAAGAAAGAACACTTCTCCAGAACTAATCAAATGAGTTATTCTCTGGTGGATTAACTTTCTCCATGAAAATTTTGATCAGTTATGGTAACTTCCTGTCACCCCTGATAGACTGTAAGACTAAGACTGTGTTACATTCACTCTTATTCACCAACATTCTTAGCAGTGCACTACTTCATAAAGCACCACAGCAGTGCAGGCACTTTTTTCATCCTATTGTTATTGTTGTTATCTTCATAACAGCATCATAATATTAACGTGGCAGGAATTATTCTCCAACTTTTGCAGATGTGGTTACTGTGGTTTAGAGAGAGTAAATGATTGACTATTAAATAGCATCAGACAAAAGACCACTGTACTAAATGGGTGCTTTTTTCTTTAGGCCAAGCTGTCTCTTAAAAAAAAAAAAAAAAAGGGAAAGTTGAGTAAAGAACATTGTGAGTTTTCCTCTAAACTTGACAGTTAAGCCATGAGTCAAAAAAAAAAAAAAGTAAGGTGAAAGCAATATTTTAGTGAAATATGACATCCTAGGACATATTTGTTGGCTATTCAGTTCTATATGCAAATTTTAAAATTAAGGCTCTTTCAAAAGTAACAGAACTATCAACCTGACTTCATGTCTATTATTGATGTCACCTTAAACTATCACTTAGATACTATAAAACATCACTGGAATTAAATTCACAGTTGGCAACATTTTCTTAAACAGGACACAATAAAATACTAAACATAAAAGGTAAGAAAATTATAGATTATGTTAAAGTTGAGAACTCTGTTCATCAAAAGACATCAAGAGTGAAAAAGAAACCATAAACTCGCAGACACAATATTTGCAATAATTATGTTAGACACTCACTCCTAACCAGAATTTATAAAGAATTTCTAACAAATCAATAAGAAAAAAGATATTCAATAGGACAATGGCCAAAAGATTTACAAAAAAACAAGGGATGTTCAAATTGCTAAAACATTTATTAAAAAGTGTTCAACTCCATCAGTCATCAGGAAATTAAAAATTAAAACCATAATGGGATGACATTAGTACTTATCCACCAGAATGGTTAAAATCAAAAAGATGTAAAATACCAAGTCTTGACAAAGACATGCAGTAACCAGAATCTACATATGCTACTTGTGGCATGGTAAGTTAATACAACCTCTTGGAAAAACTGTTTGGCAGCATTTATTAAAGCTGAACATATGCAATCCCTAAGACCCAGAAATTCCCATGTGGGTATACCAATGCATACGTGTGTTCACAAAAAGACAAGCACTGACATGTTTGTAGCAGCACTTTATATAATAGTCCCCAAATGGAAATTTCCCAAGTGCCCATAGATATTAGAATGGATAGATAGTCATATATTCACACAGTGGAATTCTGTGCAAACAAATCCAGAACTACAACAATATGGATGAAACTTAGGAACATAATGTTAAACAAAAAAGCTAAATACAAAAGAGAGAATGTGGTTTTGTTCCCTTCATATAAAATATAAAAGTAGGAAAAACTAATCAACCTTGGTAAAAGTCAGGACACTGGTTATCCTGGAATAAGGGAGGGGGATGTGGATAAGGACAGAAAAGAAGCAGAAATCATGGCTTCTGCGGTGTCAGTAATAATGGCAGCAGCTGCTCCAGATGGCCTACTGCTACCATCACACTGGTTGCAGCAGGGAGGTGCAGCCGGGGCTTTATGCCCCATGGAGTTGGCAAGAGCCAGAGACAAGCAAGAGCCCTACCCCTTCTGAGTTAGGGCAGGGGCTCCTGAGTGCCACTGCAGCCACCCAAATCACCACTGCAGACCCAGGTCTCTGTTCCATGAAGCAGGTGGGAGCCCTGCCCTCCCAGGCCAGGTTGCAGCCTCAGGCATCTCTGCACTCTTGGTGGCCTAGGAAGGCCACTTGCCCTTGCAGGCTCCAAAGTGCCTGCTCCTGCTGCCTGGTTTTTCCCTGCTGTTGGTACTGGTTCCAATCTTGGAGCACAGTTGGGGCTGAGCCTGGGCAGCCATGGACAGCAGCAGGGGTCAGATAGATTTCTAGGCAGAAGGAGACAGGCCCTCCCTAAGGTCCTGCTTTCAGACCAGGGAGGGCCTGAAGGCTGAGGGTAGGGCTTCCAGACCCACATACCAGAGTGGGGACTAGCGGTGCCTTTTCTGGCCCATCCGTGGCTGCCCATGGTCTAGTCACTATGCACTTCCTCCCTTCTGAGGCCAATAAAAACCCCAGGCTCAGCAAAAGCAGGGCAAAGGATGGAGAGATGGTGGGAGGACCAGCTGCAGAGAGGAGCTATCCTCTCTGCTGATAGCTGGGGATGATGGAGTGACCAGATGCAGAGAGGAGCTACCTTCTCTACTAAGAGTTGCAGAGATGATGGGATGACCTGCTGGCAGAGAGAAGCCACCCTCTTCAGGGTCTCCTGTCTGCTGAGAGCTGCAGACATTGGGATAGCCAGTTGCAGGAAGGAGCTACACTCTCAAGGGCCTCCTCTTTACTGAGAGCTGAGCATCTGATGGGACAACCTGTGTACAGAGAAGAGATACCCACTGCAGGTCTCCTCTGAGCTTTTCTCACACTCAATAAAGCTCCTCTTTATCTTGTTCACCCTCCACTTGTCTGCATACCTCATTCTTCCTGGATGCAGGACAAAATCTCAGGCAAAGGTGCCACCAGCCACAGAGGTTTTTCAGCCAGAAAATCGACACTCCAAAGATCACATAATAGTAATGTGTCTTCATCTGGTTGCTGGTTGAAGATGGACTCAGTTCATGAAATTTCATCTATTTTTACTCTTATGATATATGTATATTGTACAATTCAGTAAAAAAGTCTAAAAATCACTGGAATTCTAAAGAGACCCAATATTCCACATTTACCAGAATGTCTTTGGAAGAGAAGTTTGTATGCGATGGGAAGCAATATTTTCAAGAGATGCTAATTTCTGTGAAAGACCATATATGTAAATTGGCCCCCAAATGCCAAAGGAGCTGAGAAACCAAAGAAGAAGACAGACAAATCCAGTGTGTTGGCAAAGGGTGTCTTATAGGTGGAACTTACAGATAGAAGTGTGGTCTTAGGCAGCCACAAGACAGGTAAATCTTTGCACTGTTACTCTGAAAACCCAAGGCTTACATATGCATACCACAGAGAAATGGCGTATGTGCTCCAGCAAGACAATTAAAGGTGACCCTCCCAAATAGGCAAAAATGCTATATGTATGTGATAACATCAAGGTTGACACGTTCTTACATTACAGACAGTAAAGAAAGTAGGAATCAGGAGATAGTCATAGGATTGTGGCTAATCAGAAGTCAACATGGCAGGTTAGCATCCAAGATGGAGTCACTTTTGTCTCTCAGCTGGGTAGTAGGCAGTATAGTAGACAGCTGTTGTTTTGCCTGCCTTGTATACATTCTTTTTTTTAGAGAAAAAAATATTATTTGGATAACTATCTGTATATTACAGAAGGCTTTCAAATGTAATGCTCTTCTCCCCTTCCCCACTGCAAGGGTAGACGTGCAATCCAAGCCAGCCACTCAGAGAACTCAATCCAACGAGACACAATGGTTTGTCCTAATATTGGCATGTATCTAAAAAGGGCCAACCAGAGCCCCTTTTAGTAGATCTGAAATTGAGGGTGCTTGGTACACCCTTAGCCTCTCAAGTATGTAAGTCAATAAATCCCTTTTTTACTTAAGCTAATTAGAATGGATTTCTGTCCCGTGGAGCCCATAGAGTTCTGACTCCTGCAAGTGGTGGGGTCTCTGAAGGGTGTGTTAAGGTAACACAGTTGTTCATCAAATTATCTTGTAATTACAGTGGTTCTAGTTAACAAGGAAGCTTTGGCTGAATGGTATATGCAACTTTCCCCACTCAGTACTTGTATTAATCTGTCACTTTGTAACAAATTAACAAAAACTTTGTGGTGTAAAACAACACACATTTGTTGCCTCCCAGTTTCTGTGGGTCAGAAATTCAGGTACAGCTTAGCTTGCTCTACTGCTTACAGGGCCCTCACAAGGCACCATTAAGTGTCAGCAGGGCCTGAGGTCGCATTTGAAGGCTTGACTGGGGAAGGATCTGCTTCCAAGCTTGCATGCTTGTTGGCAAGATTCAGTTACTCATGGGCTGTCAGACTGAGAGCCTCGGTTCTTTGCTAGCTGTTGATAAAGGCTACCCTCATTTCCTTGCCACATGGACATCTCTTAACAGAGCTGCTTGTTTCATCAAAGCATGCAAGCTGAGAAGGCACTGAGAGTGTCTGTTAATAAAAGAGAAGTAAAACTCTTATGTAACATCATCACAGAGATGACAGCCCATCACTGTTGCCATTTTACAGTGGTTAGAATCAAGTTGCTAGGTCAGCCCACACTCATGGGGAGGAGATTACACAGGGCATGACTACCAGCAGGCATGGATTATTGGGGGCCATTTTAGGATCTGCCTACCACAGTGTTCAAGTGTTAAATACAAATTTAAACTACATTAGTTTGAAGGGGCAACAAGTTATCAGCCTGCCCTCGCCACGTATTTAGGCCAGTTTATATTATGCACATTCACAGCTGGTGTAAGTATCCATTAGAGCAGGTGGTGGTGGTGGATCCAGAAAAGGTCAAGGAGCTTGGAAATGATGCATAGTAAATTAAATTAAACCTCTAAACTAAAGAGGAAAAATATAATAAGATAACCCTGTACTCCTAAAATCTTAAGAAATCAAAGAAGTATCATAAACCTCATGAAAGTTTTGCTATAAGAACACTGGCAAGTAAAGCACTTTAAACTGTCTTTATATTCATGATCTATTTGAACTCCCTATAAGTTCTTAGTCGTGCATCAGAAAAGGCAAGATAAATGTGTTAAGATCACAGATACTTAAACCCCAAGTTAAAAACCTGAAAATATATATATGTAACTTATATGTAATTATTATATTTATAATATAATTTTATGTATTTCCATAAAAATTACTTATACAACAAATTATGTACTATATGTATTTTATACAGATTATAGTACACAGTATTTTCCTTTTAGATTGTAAATTCTTTTTTTTTCTTTTTGATGCATCCAAAGCATTCATTAGAAGAACTTAGGCACAGAGAAGGCTGTAGCAATCTTTGCAGCAAAGAGCAAGAGACGACGATGTTCTATCTAGCTATGTCTGCAGTGAGGAGGTCAGGGCATGGAGTTTATATAAAGGTTTAAGGATTTTGGCTCAAGGCTAGGACTAGTTTCTTCCTCGTAAACTTGATACCTGTATGAGGACCTGGGAATGTTCAAAGCCGTGGTTTCAAGCCTGCTGGGGAAAGCCTGCAGCTGGTTGTGTCACAGAGTGATCAAGGTACTCTGTGATTTTTGGTCAAGACACAGGGGAAAAAAGCAGGGGGTGGAGGGGACTGGGGGATTCCACAAGTAGTTTGTAAATTCTTTATTGCCCCCTTACCTCCAGTCCAAATTGCATGAGCTTTAGCTAAGATTCAACAGGTGATAGACAGGTAGATGATACATAAATAGATAGGTGATAAATAGGCACACACAACATGCATATAATCATGTCAGTCAACAACATGGACCACAGCTATATACAAGGCAGTGTCCTCGTTGCTGTAATAGACAAGTAAAGACATGGCCCCTGGTCTCTCAGAATTTAGTCTCAGTTCCCCCAAAAACCAATAATTATTGAGCACTTAATCTGTGCCAGGAAGATATATAAAGTTCCTGGCACAGATTAGGTGCTCAAATAATTATTAGTTCTCTTACCCAACTCTCCCTTTTCCACATTATCATCATTAATGGAAAATGAAAGAGTCCCATGGATCCCTTTTACAGAAAATGAAAAGGAGTGCACTGCAGGGGCCCCTTGGCACTTCCAGTAATGCAAACCATTCAACATGTACAGGAAATGTAACTCTAGAATAGATACAGAATTTTCAGAGTAAATAATCTGTAGCTTCATCCCAACTTTAGACTAGCTGGGGGATATTCTGAGAAGCAGGATAAAGTCACCTCATGTGAGGCCAGCAGGGAAAATTCCAGGAACTGCAGGCTCTCACCCCAAGCCCTGTCCTGATGTCCCTGTCCATTGCCAGTGTTGGCAGCTCTGACAGTGGCAAGTTTGGCAAAGGTACATGTTCAGGAAAAGTTGGAGCTAGGGAATCCCAATATGCTCTGCACATCATACATTCCTGATAAAAGACTGAGTTTCTGCAGGAAGCCAGGCTTCCTCCTTCCAGGAAGCCTACTCTAGATAAAAGGACCTGCACAACCCCAGTCACAAAGCTTCTTGAGAAAACATGAACAGTCAGTTTTTACTTTTCAAGGATGTGGAATATTGGCAATTTTTTTAGTTGCCCAGAGCCTAGCATAGTGCCTGATTATATATAGACATCCAAGATATCTTGTGTTGTTTGAGGAATGACTGTCGCTCAGAAGCTGGGCATGGGAGCTGATGCCTGTAATCTCAGCACTTTGGGAGGCTGAGATGGGTAGATCACTTGAGGCCAAGAGTTCGAGACCAGCCTGGACAACATGGTGAAATGCCCATCTCTACTAAAAATACAATAATTAGCTGGGCATGGTGGAGTGCGCCTGTAGTCCCAGCTACCCCAGAGGCTGAGGCAGGAGAATTGCTTGAACCCAAAGGTGGAGGTTGCAGTTAGCCAAGATCACACCACTGCAGTCCAGCCTGGGCAACAGAGCAAGACTCCGTCTTAGATTAAAAAAAAAAAGAAAAAGTGCCACCCAGGAAATTGCCAGTTCTGTTGGACTGACCTGTTAAAACTCTAATAAAATGGCAACAACATATACTTCCCATTGTATACTAAGCACTGTTGTAAATGCTTAAAATTGTTACTTTTAAAAATATTTTTTAAATCCTTCAACAAGCCTATGAGGTGGATATACTTATTAACAGGAGCATCTGTACCCACTGTGCAGATGGGAAAACAGAGACTCAGAAAGAGTAACTAACTTGCCCAAGATTGCCCAGCTAACAGTTACTGAAGCTGAATTTGAGACTAGGTAGTCTTGCTCTTGAGTCAGCATTTCTAACCACTAAGCTACACTGCCTCACAAGAATAGCAGAAGCAATTTTTCCACTTATACCACGCCCTTCTTATAACAAGATGCTTGAACACGTGTAGAGTCATGTGTGTTTTGGTAAACATATACCTCCCTGCTGTGAAGGTGGCACAGTTGGAAATCCTGAACTCTTTTATTTCTAGTTAGGCCCACAGAACTTGAAAACATACAATCCCTTTTCATTAAATTAGGAAGAAAAATGTTGACACTAAAACTAAGCATTCGTTTGCAAATATGCACCTTTATATAGCAACCCATATATAAACATTCATGGACTAGACATTGGTTTGAGGTCCTACTATGACGAACCAGAGGCCTATGGCCCACCCCACACCTTTGTCATTCTGTACTGCTTCTGTCTCTCAACCAACCAAACAGTAATTTGGTCACCCACCTAAGCCCCTCTCAAGCCAATCCGGTTGTTTTTTTTTTCCAGCAAAATGAATTATAGGGGGTAGAAGTATTTTATCTTTTTTTTATTACCTTCTTTACAGCAGATGTCATGGCCCCATAACAATACCCAATTAGAAATCTCTTTTACCTTGTTCTGAATACAAAGGGATAAGTTTCTTCTTATATTTTATAAAAGTCTTAAAAGAAAATGCATGATTTCTAAACATAGGCACTTCAAAAAGAGGATTTGAAGATATTACTTGTCCTTGTCCCTTAGAGCAGCTATGTGGCCTTCCTCTGGGAAAGGGGCACCAAAATTTTGTTGTAACTTACTTAATAACACTAGACAGTTGTCACAGTATGTTAATTGAAACTGCTTCCCATAACAAGGAAAAATTGTTAGCTGGCCTTGTCATGAAAGAGATTTTTTTCAAAAATTTCCCATAATGATGTAACGTATCAAAACAAAGCAGGTTATGAAATAGTACGTATTGTATGATTATATTTTAATAATACATATGTATTTACTGTCATAAAAGTGTCCTGGAAGGATACACCCAAAGGTCTTAACATATTAGAATTATATGTAATTTTGTATTTTTTTTCTTATCTAAATATAATTCATGCCGGGTGTGATGGCTCACGCCTGTAATCCCAGCACTTTGGGGAGTTGAGGGGGTAGATCCCTTGAGGTCAGGAGGTCAAGATCAGCCTGGCCAACATGGGGAAACCCTGTCTCTATTAAAAATACAAAAACTTAGCTAGGCATCGTGGTGCATGCCTGTAATCTCAGCTACTCAGGAGGCTGAGGCAGGAGAATCACTTGCACCTGGGAGGTGGAGGCTGCAGTGAGCTGAGATTGTGCCACTACACTCCAGCCTGTGCAACAGAGTGAGACTTGATCTCAAATAAATAAATAAATATTCTAATTATTGTGCTACAAATATTGCTTCTGTATTAAGACAAAATGTTTCAATTACTAAAAAAATAAGATTCAGATGAGCTACATAAACAATTTCTGAGAGTACCAAGATTGCACTAAGATTCTATGCCTCCAGAAGGGGCAAGAAAGTATTTAATAAGAACTTGCTGTTTCAAACACTTTGTCTTTTTTTTCCCCCATTTAATCCTCTCTGAGCTCCTGTAAAGTGGGTAGTATTATTCCCATTTTACAGATGAGGAAACTTGAGGCTCAAGAAGGTTACGTGAATGTCTAAATCATATACTCAGCACAGAGCCAGGATTCCACCAGATTCATCTGATCCAAAAGGCCACACTCCCTCCACTTGCCGAGGCAGCTTCCAGCACAGCATAATAGAAAGGAACCTGGTTTCACTCATCACCATCCATGGCACCTTGCAAAACAAGCCCTCAGTGATGGCTGCACCTAAGTGTACATAAGTCAAGGAAGAAGGGCCATGTGAGGCACACAGACACTCCACCTTCACTTACCTTGAGTTAATGCAAATGGCTCTGAGATTCTCCTTACAGCTGCAATGCCATTTGCTGTGTCTTTTAAGACAAAATGTGGGTTGCATTCTCTCTGTTTGTAGTACAGACTCATTATTAGGGTGACTTAGAGCCCTTTGATAATTCTGAGATACCTATTACTTACACATGCTCTTAAAGAAAGCGTCTTTATATCACAGTCAGCTGATAATTGGCCTCTTATGTTAACAACTGGCAAAACATCACAGCTTTGCCTCAATTACCTTTTGTTTTCCTGTCCCATTGGATGTTTTGTTAAGTATTAATATGACTTTGGCTCCCCCTCACACCAACGAGCTTCAGGCAATTCGTTTATGATCTCTCTTTGCTGTCACATCACTTCTGTGAAGAACATAATCACTAGATATTGTTTTCCCATCATGAAAAAGGGCGCAGTGAGGAAGTGCAGATGCACCTTACAGAATAAGACTGGCAAAGTGGCAAATGGGGAGCAACTGGCAAGAAACTGACATTATAGGAAAAGAAGCAAACTATGAGCAGACGTGGGTGGGCATTGACATTAGACAGTGGTAGAATGAATACGTGGATGTGTGATAATGGAGGGAAAGTACCTCCACTGACGACAGCAAGGACTATTTCTTAAGCTCTTACAATGGGCCAGACTCAGGAGTAAGTGCTTTACACGTGAGTCATCCTCACAAGCAGGAGCTGATCCAAGATTTGTGCAGCTCTGAAGATGACATATTTTGGGAAGAGGGCAGGAGTCTTTAGACTAGAAAATTACAAACGCAGCATGCCTAAAGCCCTCCTGTGAGGAGCCTGTACAAGTGAGGTGTCTTGAGGCTTGAGCTCTCTGAGCTGCATGACAAACCCATAAACCCTCTGAAGTATCTCTCATCCATCCCACATATAAGGAAAGCTCAGCAAGGTTGGCTGGGTGTGGTGACTCATGGCTGCAATCTCAGCACTTTGGAAGGCCAACATGGGAGGATCATTTGAGTTCAGGAGTTTGAGGCCAGCCTTGGCAACATAGTGAGACTCCATTTCTACAAAATTTTTTAAAGTTAGCCAGGCATGGTGGTGTGTGCCTATGTGGAAGGCTGAGGAGGAAGGATGACTTGACCATGGGTGGCAGAGGCTGCAGTGAGCTGTGATTAAGCCAGAGCACGCCTGCCTGGGCAATAGAGTGAGATCCTGTCTCAAGCATGTGCACCATGCTTGCACACATGCAAATATGCAAGTGCAAGGGAGTTGGCAGCTAATGGGGTGACTTAACCACTGCAGGATATGAACTAGTGGATAAATATTCCCTTCTTCTGACTCTTAGGCAGATGATTCTGAAAGAGCGACGAACTCATCCTGGCTTTCTAGGCACCTGAGTTTTCTCTGGGTTACCAATGGAAATCCTATGCTGCTGCTCGTTACCCTAATTCTGAAATGCATTCTGCAGGACTTCTTAGAGAGTCCCAGTGGGATCAAGTCCCAGTTTCCCAGAGCTTAATAACACACAGTTTTGCCTTTCCCTGATTTCTTGGGATTACTTCCCAGGCTCAACGAGGTTAACTAGCTTGTCCAGTAACACAACTACTAAGCAACAGAACAGGCTTCTAAAATCCTTTAAAAAATTTTCCAAAGCCCCCAAATAGGCAAACTCCTATTCGTCTTGAGGACAAATTCTCTTGAAGCGGCAGCACAAACACCTTGATGTGGTTCTGTGAGTTTTCCTGGCAGGCCCCAGCCTATCCTTTGTCAGAACCTGCAGACCTTGGGGCTGTGGAATCCTGCCAAGATCTCTGGTGGAACTTGTATCTTTCAGATTCATATAATCTGTAAAGAAAGCCACTGTTGAGGGCGAGAGAAAAAGAAGTCTTAATGACTCTGCTCTTTGTATCCACAAAACAAAAAGTAGGGGGAAAAGATCTTTTTAAGACACACATATTTAATTTAGCCATAGTCCTGGATAAAAAACTTCCAGTGTTAAGAGCTGGATGCAGGGAATTGCTGGTAAACTGGCTCAGGGAATGGTGGGTGTGGAGAGAACATGGTTTTGTAGCATTTGTCAATTTCTGTGGTGCCAATACTCTCCCCATGACTGATTTCAAATCACTAGTGGTTATTTGGCTTGAAACATTCCTGAATATTTAGCAACTGGCTCTTAAAAGCAGGTAGGAGCAGCACACTACTGGCTGTGATGGTCATGACCTCAAGTTCTACAGTAATCAGGAAGATCTTTCTTAAATCTCAGAGCCAAATATTCTTGGCCCTGAAACCTTGTCTAGTTGGCACTGTGTAAAGAAGATTCAAGATTATTAAATCTCAAGAATGTTGTCAGGGGTCTGGGTGCAGTGGCTCAGGCCTGTAATACCAGCTTTTTGGGAGGCAGAGGTGGGTAGATCGCTTGATGTTAGGAATTTGAGACCAGCCTGGTCAACATGGCGAAACCCCATCTCTACTAAAAATACAAAAAATTAGCCAGGCATGGTGGCACGTGCCTGTAGTCCCAGATACTTGAGAGGTTGAGGCAGGAGAATTGCTTGAACCAGGGAGGCGGAGGTTGCAGTGGGCCAAAATCATGCCACTGCACTCCAGCCTGGGCAACAGGCCAAGACTCTGTCTCAAAAAAAAAAAAAAAAAAAAAAAAAAAAAAAAAAAAAAAAGG
>NW_022436942.1:59631932-59648661 GCF_009761245.1 Sapajus apella
AAAAAAAAAAAAAAAAAAAAAAAAAAAAAAAAAAAAAAAAAAAAATGGATGTTGTCAAATAAGTTGGGAGTTCTTCATGGTCCACTATGACCGACATATAAAATATTTATTCAATATGTGCTCAATTAGTTAAATGGTCAGGAAACAAGCCACCAGGCCTATTTCCCCTAGCGGCGCTAGGAAGGGACAAAGCCCCTGACACCCTATAAACCTCTGCCCATCATGTATAATACCAGCTGAGATAGAACACCTGATAAAAGCAAAATCTCATCCAGCCTCCTAATTTTGTACACTTGATCTCAGCAGAGAAGCAGCCAAGAATTTTGTACATGAAGAAACTGAGGCCCAAGGAGAAGTGTGTCAAAGGTCACATAGGATTTTAAATACTAGAAGTGGGACTAAAAGTTAAGTCTCCTGACCATCTGCAATCCTTTCTACATTGGGCTGTTCAAGCAATTAAACCTTATAATGAATATTTCATTATACTATCTTTGAACAGTGCCATATCTTCCACATTAATTTTGTAACAACATCAGGAAAGTGATAATTTGGCTGTTGGGGGCCCTGACTTTATTTTACTTGCCTCTGCCATTTTAAGTTTTCTAAAGTTGGAAACACTCATCACTACACAGATAAACTCAGCATTGTCCAATTCAAAAACCAGTTAGATTCCTCAGAGAAAACAGAGCCGAAGACACAAGCTTGTGTGAAGTTGGTATATAATAGGAAGTAATCCCATGGAAGCAGGAAAAGGCAAGACAGTATATGCTATCGAGCTGTGGGAAACTGGGACTTGATCTCAATGGGACCCCCTCAGGGGTCCTGCAGAATGCATTTCAGAATTAGGGTAACCAACAGCAACATGGGATTTCCAGCGCTAACTCAGAGAAAACTCAGGTCCCTGGAAGGTCAGGATGAGTTCATCACCCATTCAGAATCATCTGCTCAAGAGTCAGAAGAGAGAAACATTTATCCACTAGTTCATGTCCTGCAGTGGTTACATTGCCCCATGAGATGCAACTCCCTTGCACTTGCATACTTGCATATTTGACAGTCAAAATATATTTCTAACAGTGTCCAAGGAAGCTGAGCAAGAGCAGCCCCAGGGCAGGATGAGATGCAGGGCAGCCACGTTGTAACTGACTGCAAGTCCAGCTGCTCATGACTTGAGAGCCAAAATCTGAGAAGCAGTAAAAGGAAAGCAACTTTATTCAAATGCTAGCAATTGGGAAATGGCCAGGCTCACGGCCCCAAAAGACCATTTCAAGTGTTAGACTGAAGGAAGGGATTTTAAAAAGAGAGGCTTGGCCAGGTACAGTGGTTCATTCCTATAATCCCAGCACTTTGGGAGGCCAAGGCTGTCCGATTGCTTAAACCTAGGAGTTCGAAGCCAGCCTGGGCAACATGGTGAAATCCCATTTCTACAAAAAATACAAAAAAAGATTAGCCAGGTATGGTGGTGCACACTTGTAGTTCCAGCTACTCTAGAGGCCAAGAGTTGGGAGGATTGCTTAAGCCTGGGAAGTTGAGGCTGTAGTGAACTGTGTTCACACCACTGCACTCCAGCCTGAGCAACAGAGACTCTGTTTCAAAAAATATTAAAAAGAAATAAAAAATAACAAGAGGAGACTTAGTATGAGAACCATGCCAGAGTAACACAGGATACAGGTCTGCATGTCTTCCTCCAAGGGCTATTTTGAGTTATTGTCCGCTTGGAGTGCTGGCTGGTGCCGCCTCAGTTGCAGCCATGCTATAGATGTCTGTCATGAGGTAATCTCCAAGTTGGGGAGAATTCTGCAGCTGGCTCTCCTTGCCCAGCTGTTGTATAAAATCAGCCCCTGGAATTTATTAACAAGTGTACAGTTATATAAGTGTCTATGGTGCAAGGGAGTGTCTGGTGGGAAAGAGAGGGAAGCAGGGTTTTAAAGAACATTTCATAGCTATGTTTTAAGACTAGGGAAAAGGGTTTCTACAGTCTGTTTCAAGGTTATATCTTAAGACTAGAAAGAGAGGAAAAAAGTTTTAAAATGCATTTCAGAGTTGAAAGACTCAGTTACAAGGTGAGGAAATGTAGATTCACTTCTCTGGGTGCTGGGTGCTGCAGCGGGGGCTGGAGAAAAGGTAGGTTGAGAGGATGTGAGGCAGTGCACAAGTGGAGTCTCATTCAGGGCATGAAGGGCAGGCGGTTTTGGTCCCTAGGCTGGTAAGACTTCAGTACCAACTGATCCTCTGGGACCTGGAAGGTGGTGACTACAGTCCATGAAAGGGCAGTTTATCAGACTGTCCTTTCACAGATCTCCCCATGACAAGATATTAATCCACTTTGTGGCTTTCCTTCTTGCCTTTATCGCTTTTTCCTTTCCTCCTTCCACCAATATTTAGTGAGTACCTATCACATCCCAGAGACTATGCTAGCTACTTAAAACATAGCTAAACACAATCCTTGTCCTCAAGAAGCACGTAGGGAAGGGACCAACCAGAAACAGACAGCCATAATACAATATAAACCTGCCAGAGAGAATGGGCCAGAGGGAAATGAGAGAAGAAAGATGTCATGTAAGGACGTAATATCCAAGCTGAGCCTCTAAGGATTACAAGAATAGTAACAACAGTAGATAACTTTGATGGGATGCTTACGAAAAGCCAGGCAATGTTCTAAAGTCTTTATAGTACTAATGTAATTAATCCTTACAATAGCCCTATGAAGGAGGGGCCACAATGATCCTCAACTTTGAAATGACAAAGCTGTATACAGGAAAATTAAGTAAGTATGCCAAGGTTTAAGGCACAATGGCACAGACTGCTAGCTGGTCATTCACCAAAACTCATTTTCTCTTCTTCCTGCACACATAGATATTCCCCAGCCTCCCTTGCAGCTAGATGTAGCATTGTGACTGAATTCTAGCTAGTGGAATGGGAGCAGCAGAAGCGGTGTGCACCACGTCCAGGGCTAACCCATAAAAGCCTCTCACATACAGCCTCTGTATGCTTTTCCCTCTTAATGGGAAAACCAACTCTGCAAAAAAACATTGTCATTCTTTCTCTCTCTCTCTTTTTTTATTTTCTTTTCTTTCTTGCCCTCTTTCTCCATTCCTTCCTTCCTTTTCTTTCCTCTTTTCTCTCTTTCTTTCTTTCTTCTTTTCCTATTTTTCTTAGACAAGCTCTTCCTCTGTTACCGAGGCTGGAGCACAGTGACACGGTCATGATCATAGCTCACTGCAGCATCAAACTCCAGGCTCCAGCCAGAAGAGGCGGGATATTTTGAAGCAGGTGCTTACAGGATATAGGTAGATTCAGGGACAATTTAATTTGGTTAAAGAAATAAAGCTTTGTCTAAAAATTCAGAGGCAGCAAAAAAGGAATGTTTCAAGTTAAGATAAGGAAGTCTGTAGTCCAGTACACTGGGTCAGAGTGACCTATAAGAATGTGTGACTCAACCCTTCTTGTATGGTGTTAGGTCCTATTTATAATTTGGTATTTTATGGTGACAAGAAGTCAATCTTGTTAGTTTTATGATCTTTATTTTAACACTAATGCTGTTCAGTTGTGCCTACACTCCAAAAGGGAGGGAGGATAACAAAGCATGCTGGACCTCCCTTCTCGTGATGGCCAGGAATTCAGTTTTTAAGTTTTTCCTGGGGTCTCCTTGGTCAAGAGGGGGTCTGTTCAGTTGGCTGGAAGTCTTAGGATTTTATTTTTAGTTTACATTCTCTTCTGGATGTCTGGAAAGGGTGACCTTGGAAAGCACATGTTGAAAATGGTTGCCTCAGTCTGGGCACCCTGGCTCACCCCTATAATTCCTGCACTTTGGGAGGCCACGGTGGGCAGATCACTTGAGGTCAGGAGTTCAAGACCGACCTGGGCAACGTGGTGAAATCCTGTCTCTACTAAAAATACAAAAATTAGCCGGGTGTGGTGGTGGGTGCCTGTAATCCCAGATACTCAGGAGGCTGAAGCAGGAGAATCCCTTGAACCCAAAAGGTGGAGGTTATAGTGAGCCGAGATCTGCCATTGCACTCCAGCCTGGATGACAGAGCAAGACTCAAGAAAAGATGAGACGAGAGAAGAGAAGAGAAGAGAAGAGAAGAGAAGAGAAGAGAAGAGAAGAGAAGAGAAGAGAAGAGAAGGAAAACGGTTGCCTCTTGATTAGTTTAAGTCCCTACATAGAGAAGGATACATGCCACTGATTATTATTGTTATGAAGACAAGGCAGAAAATTAGGTTAAAAAAATAAATAAAAGGTACCATGTATCGTATTTAAAAGTTTATCTTTTTCCCAGAATATTGATGATATTTTCTTCTAAGATGGAGCAGAAAGGAAAAAACGGATATAGTTGCAGTTGGATAGAAAAGATGGTTGAGGTTCATATAGCTAGCACTCCTTTTGTGAGCACTAAGAGGCAGTGTCATCTTCCTTAGGGCGTGCTGGATGACAGGTGTGTGTGGGCTGCAAAAGAGCAGGCCGGGAGCACCAGAAAGGCTTGGAACAATGTGAGAGGCAGTTAGGAGAGCAGACTTTGGAGCTTGAATCAGTCAGGCTCCAGCAGAAGCCTAAGTATTTACCCAGGTATCACTCTAAGCCTAAGTATATATCCAGGTATCACTCTAAGTATTTTCAAGGAGAAGGTTATTTGATACAGGAAATAGAGTGTTCAAAGAACAGGTGGAAAGACCTGAGAAAGCAAAATTCAGGGAAATCTCCACTAGTTTTCAGTTTCAGATCTGGAGAGCCTCAGAGCTGGAGAGCTGCTGCCATCCAACCGAGAATCCTGCAGGAAACGACTGCCAACTCAGAGCCCTCCACCAGCCCAAGGCAGGTAAACTGGCAGGGAAATGTAGTCTCTGCTGTAAAACCTCGTGCTTGTAGAGTCTACCGGGATGTTTTAAAAACATAACTGCACATTCATTCATATTCTTTTCATCAAGAGATGTGGCCTGTGTCCCCTTCCCTGGAATCTGAGTGGGCAGTGACTGCTTCAACCCATGGGGTATGGAAATAAAGCTATGTGACTTATTTTTTGAATATATATTTTTATTTTTATTCATTTATTTTTTATTTTATTTTTTATTTTACTTTAAGTTCCGGGATACACGTGCAGAGCACACAGGTTTGTTACATACCTATATGTGTGCCATGGTGGTTTGCTACACCTATCAATTTGTCATCTAGGTTTTAAGCCCTGCTCGCATTAGCTACTTGTCCCTCCCCTCGTCCCCCGACAGGCCCCGGGATGTGTCATTCCCCTCCCTGTGTCCACGTCTTCTCATTCATCAACTCCCACATGGAATATAAAGCTATGTGACTTCTTTTTTTTTTTTTTTTTTTTTTTTCTTGCTCAGTAGCCCAGGTTGGAATGCAGAGGTGCGATCTTGGCTCACAGAAACTTGGGTCCTGGTTCAAGCAATTCTGCCTCAGCCTCCCAAATAGCTGGGATTACGGGCACACGCCACCATGCCCAGCTAATTTTTGTATTTTTAGTAGAGATGGGGTTTCACCATGTTGGCCAGGATGGTCTCGAACTCCTGACCTCATGATCTGCCCACCTCGACCTCCCTAAGTGCTGGGATTATAACTTCTAATGTGAATTCATAAAAGAGCATGGAGTTTCTGTCTTACTTGCTGAAAACACTCATTTCTGGAGCCGTGAGCTACCATGTCTGACTACCCTGAGGCCACCATACTGTAAGGAAGCACAATTCATAAGGAGAGGCTTATAAAGGGCAGGCAAGAGCGTCAGGGAAGGCAATGAGACAATGGAAGCCAAGGGAAAGGAGAGGTGATGGTGGAAGCAGAGATTGGAGTGAAGCAGGCCATGATACAAGTAATTCTGGCAGCCTCTAAAAGCTGGAAAAACCAAAGAAACAGATTTCCCCTGGCACCTCCAGAAGGAACAGCCCAGCTGATCTAATTCAGACTTCTGACCTCCAGACATAGGTTGTTTTAAGTCACTAAGTTTGTGGTAATACGTTGCAGCAACAGCAAACTAATATAATGCCTGACTCGCAGTAGACTCTTGGTAAACGTTTGTTAGTAAGTAAACAAGTAAACCAGATTATAAATATCTCTGCTCACAAGAAAACGTGAATTTATACTCCAGGTATTTTTAAAAGATGAATTTATTCTTCACCATCTAAATATTTGGTATTATGACGTTTTCAGGTCTTTTGAATGCCTAAACCCAGACTAAATGCACACAAGAGCAAGCCAAATAGGAAAATGCTGTATTTTTAAAGAATATACAATAGCTAAAATTTATTGAGCACTTACTATGTGCTTTATTTTCTTTCATCTAATCTGCCCAACAACCTTATGAGGTCCAGCACTATTACCATCATTGATAGAGGAGTTAAATAAGTTGTCCAAAATCTCAAGTAATAAGTGATAAGGCCAGGTTCAAAACCCAGGCTGACTGCCTCCAAAGTGCAAGCATGTAGCCACTGCCGTGTTCTGCCTTGGCATGAGAAGAGAGAACAGCACAGGACCATGGAAGGTCTGCTGCACTGGGAGTCAGCAGGCAAACATCTAGACCCACTTGTGTCACTCACTCGCTGTGTGGACCTGGGGAAGTCCCTTAACTTTGAAGCCTGGTTCTTTCTTCTGAAAAATATGGAGGTTGGGTCAGATGACCCTTAAAATCTCTTTTAAAACAGGGTCTCTGTATCTATTTCCAACTTAGAAAAAAATCACATATGCTAAATGGGTGGAATCAGGACAGGATAGCATCATCCCCTGCATGTACTGAGGAATGTGTGGCTTAGTGACCACCTGGTTAAGTTCCGGTATCCAGTTGCTCATTTTCTCTCTCTACCACCACTGTGTAATTATGGGAACAATGATGATAAATATGGTAGACTGACTGCAAAAATGGCCCCAAATCTCCACCCCCACCCTGTGGCTGCCATGCCCTTTGCAATAGGAATTTGCAGCTCTTCCTATTGTGAGGTAGAGACTACTTCCTCCATCCTTAAATATGGACCTTCCTTGTGACTTGCTGTACAAAACAGAATGCCATGGAAGTGGTACTATGACCATTGTGAGCCTAGATCTTGCATTCCACCTGTCTCTCTCAGAACCCTGCTTTACCATTTAAAAAAAAAAAAAAAGCCCAGGATAGCCTGCTGTGTGGTGAGAGATCCTGTGAAGCAGATACAAGTAGCTGGGCCATCTAAGACAAAACTGTGCTAGATTAGCCAGCCCCTAGCCAGTTTGCCAGCTGACCACAGACACATAAACGAGCCCAGCCAAGATCAGCCAAGACCAATCCAGAATAGCAGAACCACTCAGCCAGCTGTAGACCTGTTGCATGCCACTGTGGTTGTTTTTTAAGCAGCTTCATTTTGGCAAGAGATAGCTGATACAGTGAGTTTCCAGGTTTCAAGGTGAGGCAGAAAATCTAGTACATAAATTATTATTGTACTAATCAGAACAATTAATTAATCAGAACAAACTTAATCTAAGTTACAAGTGACAGAAAGCTGACTTGGACTTGCCCAAACACACAAGGGGATATATGGCCTTATGTTACTGAAAAGTCCAAGCGTGGACAAAATTTGGGTAAATCAAGTCAATCATGACTTGATTCCCTCTCCAGTGCTTGGTTCTACTTTTATTTGTCTTCATTTCATTCTTGTGCAAGTCCACCAGCCTCCAGCTTGTACTCTATTATATTAGTCACTAAGTAGAAAGAGGGTTTCTGCTTCCCAACAGTTCAGGTAAAAGTCCTGGAGCCAACTTTCATTGGACTGGCTAAGATCACATACCTATTCCTGAGTCAATCAGTTTTTGTATCCAGGAGGAAACACTCCCATTGCCTGGACCTGGGTCATGCATCCAACCACAAAGACAGCAGGTGTGCTGGTATCAAACCACATGGGTTGAGAATGAACAAAGTAGGGGAATTCCCTAAAAGAAAATTGAGGTAGTTACTACACAAAAAAAGAGGAAATAGATAAAAATGACATATTTCTACTCTAATCCTTCTTATTGTTAATGAATTAAAGAAAAAGAGAAGGATGACTGCTCAGTGGTGACTCTTTTTCAGAACAGTAAGCAATTCCCTTTTACCTATAAAAACATTTCTATATTGATGACAAAGTAGCTGTTGTAATGCACAATGCTTCTCCCAATCCACCCAGACAAATGGTTTAAAAACCAAATTTTGATTACATCTCTCTATTAGATAAGTGAATAATATGACCAAGTGGCCACACACATCAAAGGAAAGGGCTTGCAAAAATCATAAGAGTGATTGGGTATCTGAACTTGATCTCAAAGACTCTTGAAATGTGCCCATGAGCTATCTGAATCACAGAATGGCTTCCAAGTTCTCGTAATTGAAGAGGTAGCATAGTGCAGTGGTGAAAAGCACAGATTCCAAACACAGCCTGCGTATGTTTGGGTCCCAGCTCTGACTACCTTATGAAGATACATGACCTTGGGCAAGTTACTCAGTCTCTCTGTGCCTCAGTTTCCCATCAATAAATAAGGATAACAGAATTTACCTAGTAGGAGGAGTAACTGAATCATTATTATGCAAAGCACTTGGAACAGTGTCTGGTAAGTAGTAATAGCTATAAAGTGCCAGCTATTAATCACCTGGGAAGATGCCTGTGGTGCCAAGTCCTTCAGAGAATAAGAATATCTGGCACCATCCAAAAAGGTTTATGACCTTGGCTGAGTCACTTACTGTCTCTGGAATTATTTTATTTCTATAATATGATGCAAATAGTATCTACCCTGCTTACTTCACAAGGCTTGCCATGAAGATTAGAGGACATAATGGATGCTAAATTTTCTAAACAGCTCAAAGTCATTTATTAATAAGAGACCTTATTTATGCTAAGTATCTCCATCCAGATAATCTGATTTGTGTGTAATCAGGGCAGTTTTTCATCCCATGCTATTTTACGCAAAGATCATTAGGAAGAAAATCCGCTCCTAACATAAAATAGGGACTCCCCAATCAAGCTCAGTTCAAAAGCCACTAGAATGGTTTATAATTTGAAATATTCACTACCACCTTTTGCACCTAGCATGGACTAAAGTTAAGAATAATGAAAAGGGTGTTTAACCAGTATGAGGACACCTGGATTCTAGTTTCCAGTTCTGCCATTAATTTCATATGTAATCTTGGGTTAGTCATTTTGTTTCTCCAGGTTTCCCTAGTCTGCAAAATGAAAATTGGAGAAATGCCCATAGTTCGGTGACTGCATACTTCTTGTGCCAGAGAGATTTCTGGGCATGAAGGGGTCTGGTCACTTCTTAGGGGAGCATTACTCATCAGTTAAATTCAATCCCCACTCAGTTTCTAGAAAATACATCTTCCAGGCTGGGCACAGTGACTCACACTTTAATCCCAGCACTTTGGAAGGCTGAGGCAGACGGATCACCTGAGGCCAGGAGTTCGAGACCAACCTGAGCAACATGGAGAAACCCTGTCTCTACTAAAAATGCAAATCTAGTCAGGTGTGGTGGCATGTGCCTGTAGTCCCAGCTATTCAGAAGGCTGAGGCAGGAGAATCTCTTGAACCCAGGAGGTGGAAGTTGCAGCGAACCCAGATTGTGCCACTGCACTCCAGCCTGGGCAACAAGAGCGAAACTCTGTCTCAAAAAAAAGAAAAGAAAAGAAAAGAAAGAAAATACATCTTCCCAGGCAATATTTGATTATAAATTTAGTATTTGATAAAGTGAATATGTCCACGAGTATACGTTGAGCCCCACAATGTCTTTGTCTCTGAAATTCCCTATGAATGTAAGCCCAATTCAACTTATAGATGCTCCAGAAGGGCATGGGCAGTCTTCCCTTCTCTGGTCCTGTTCCCCTCCTTGGACTCTCTTCCATTGTCCTTGCCTTGAGACTCCCTGTCAGCTCTTTGCTAAGAGACTATTTCCAGAATTTTCTATGATGGCCTATAAGGCCCTATGTGATCCGCTCTCCTACATTCCCTCTAATTTTATTTCTCTTTACTCACTGTGTGGCAGACATGCCGGGCTTTTTAGCTGTTCCTGAACCAGCCTGGAGCTCAATCCTGCCTCTGTGCTTGCTGTGTTCCTCTGTGTCTTTATCCAAATGGCCCCACAGCTCACTCTCTCCGTTTCTGCTTAAATGTCATCTTATCAGGGAGGCCTTCCCTGACCACCTTATGTGACATAGAAAGCTCCCCCCACTTTGCCCTGGTGCTGCCTGAATTTCATACCAACTAAATGCACAGATGCATAACCAACTAAACCTTGAGATAGGGGTTCTTTTTCTAAAAGATGAATGGAAGAGGCTGGGCGTGGTGGCTCATGCCTGTAATATCACCACTTTGGGAGGCCCAGGTGGGCAGATCATCTGAGGTTGGGAGTTCGAGAACAGCCTGACCAACATGGGGATACCCTGTCTCTACTTAAAATACAAAATCAGCTAGGCATGGTGGCACATGCCTGTAATCCCAGCTATTTGGGAGACTGAGGCACTTGAACCTAGGAGGCGGAGGTTGCAGGGAGCCGAGATCGTGCCATTGCATTCCAGCCTGGACAATAAGAGCAAAACTCTCTCTCAAAATGGAAGAATGAACAATTAACAGCTTCTGCCACACACTATTCATCAGCTATATTATCTCCATGGCATTTATTGCACCTGACACTCTATAAATTTACATGGTTTTTCTTTTTTGCCTCTCCACACTAGAACCTGAGTCTCGTGAGGGTAGAAACGTTGTTTACTGCTGTATTTTCAGGCCTTAGGCTGGCGCCTGATACACAGTAGCCATTCAATAAATATTCACTGAGCAAGTAAATGAATTTTTCTTTTCCAATTGGTGTCTGAGGTACTCACTTTTCTTCCTGACCCACTTTGGATGTCAATAGGACCAAATTTTCCTGGCTTCTAGTATTCCTGAGATTCCAATCCGACTTTGGGCTCCCAGGATTCAAGAGTAAGGTGTTGTCCCTCCAGATTTCATTTCAGGTATCTGTAATGTTCAAGAGAGAACTTCAGGTTGAGAGGGAGAAAGAATTAAGGAGAGATACATTTTTTAAAAAATTAATAGACTTTGTTTTTATAGTGGTTTTAGGTTTATAGAAAAATTGAACAGAAAGTACGGAGAGTTCCCATATGCCTACTTTCTCTCCCCACACAATTTTCTTCATTAATAATATGTTGCATGTATCATTAATAATTAGTCATGTATCTATCACTACAGTATTATAAAAATAGTGTCACTGCCCTAAGAATGCCCTGTGTTCCATCTAATTATCCCTCCCTCATTTCTCTCACCCACTCTAGCACCACTGGTATTTTTATTGTCTCTGTCGTTTTAGCTTTTCCAGAATGTCATAGTTGGAGTCTTAAAGATGCAGCCTACGCAGGCTTTTCAGACTGGTTTCTTTCACTTAACAATAGCCTGATAGTTAGCTCATTTATTTTTATCCCTGAATAATATTCTATTGTCTAAATGTTCTATAGTTTGTTTATCCATTGAAGAACACCTTGGTCCCTTCCAAATTTTGACAATTATGAATAAAGTTGCTATAAATATTTGTGTGCAGGTTTTTGTGTGGCTACAAGTTTTCAATTCATTTGGAGGAGTACCTAAGAGCACAATTGCTGGATCATATGGTAAGCCTATGTTTTGCTTTCTAAGAAATAGCTAAGTGTCTTCTAAATTGGCTGTGCCATTTTGTTTTCTCACCAGCAATGAATGAGAGTTTCTGCTGCTCCATGTCCTTTCCAGCATTTGGTGTTGTCAATATTTTGGAGTGTAGCCACTATCACAGGTGTATAGTGGTATCTTGTTATTTTAAATTTCAATTCTCTAATGACATATGATGTTGAGCATCTTTTCATACTGTGTATATTTTCAACTGAGTTGTCTGTTCAGATATCTCATCCATTTTTTAATTGGGTTATTTGTTTTTTATTATTGAGTTTTAAGGGTGTTTGCATATTTTGAATACAAAACTTTTATAGATAGGTGTTTTGCAGATATTTTTCCCAGTCTGTGGCTTCTCTTATCATTCTCCTAAGATGCATTCTTAAGTGTATCTTTAAAGGTATTCTGTCAACCAGAACAATGCATATGGTATATGAGAGACTGAGAAATGTCCACTCCCTCCGTTAATATTGAAAACTAATTACTGGATATACAGAAGAAGTTCTGGGAGCAACTCTAAGTCTATGCATTTGCCTTTACATAATACAGCATTCAAAATGTGTATGTGTACATCACTTTTTTGATGTAGGGTTAATTTTGCATATTTTACAGCATGAGTTTTACAAATTTTACAAAGTCACATGGCTAAGGGAACCTCCTAGGATCAGCACCCAGGTTTTCTGACTCTTAGTCTGGGATACTTTCCAATCCATCCCATTGACTGCTATCATCAAGACTTTGCATTTGACTTTTTTGATTCTTACTCACATATTTGTGTTCAGAGGAAGGCTTAGGCTTTCAATCTTATGAGCAACATACAAATCTTAAATTAGCTGCATATGTTCTATATTGTTTTGGTTGCAAATAACAGAACCCAACTCAAATTGGCTTATGCATCAAAGAGGGAATTAGTGAACTAAGGTTACTGAAAGTCCAAGGACTGGATGGATCCAATAAACTAGTCAATACTTATTCTCAATTTCTCTCTCCCTATCCCCTCTGTTTTCCTTTGCACAGGCTTCATTTTCAGGCCAACCTCTCCATGAAGTGACAACAAGGACCACCAAAAACTTCAGACTTCTATCATCCTGGCAAATTTAAGAAAAAGAGGCACCTTCTTACCTATAGCTTAGCTCTAGTAAAAGTTCAGGTCAGGTGCTTGGCCCATCTTGGGGTACCTGCCCATCTCTAATCCAATGACTTTGTCAAAGAAATGCAGCCTAGGATACAGACCTTCCCTGGACCCTGGCCTGAACCTCAGACATTAAGAGTGAAGCCAGATTGATTCTTCAAAGGAAAATCAGGATGCTGTTTTCTTAAAAGGGGTCCCCAACTCCCAAGCCGCGGACTGGTACAGGTCCGTGGCCTGTTAGGAACTGAGTTGCGTAACAGGAGGTGAGAGATGGGCAAGAGAGTATTACCGTCTGAGCTCTGCCTCCTGTCAGATGAGCGGTGTGGCAATAGATTCTCATAGAAGCGGAACCCCACTGTGAACTGTGCATGCAGGGATCTAGGTTGCAGCACTCCCTATGAGAATCTAACTAACGCTTGATGATCTGAGGTGGAACAGTTTCATCCTGAAACCACACCCTACCCTCAACCCCCAGTCTGCAGAAAAATTGTCTTCCATAAAACCAGTCCCTGTTGCCAACAAGGTTGGGGACCACTACTGAAAAGAGACAACAAGGACATCTACAAATATCTACAACAGCCAAGCATTCATTTATCTGGTTTTTTTTTTTTTTTTTTTTTTTGAGATGGAGTCTCACTGCCACCTAGGCAGTGGCATGTCTTGGCTCACAGCAACCACTGTTTCCTGGGTTCAAGCAATTCTCCTGACTCAGCATCCCGAGTAACTGGGACCAAAGCCATGCACCACCATGCCTGGCTAATTTTGTATTTTTAGTAGAGACAGGGTTTCACCATGTTGGCCAGACTGATCTTGAATGCCTGACCTCAAGTGATTCACCTGCCTCAGCCTCCCAAAGTGCTGGGATTACAGGTGTGAGCCACTGCACCTGGTCAATTTACCTAAATCTGCCCCTACTAGTTCATACTCTTAAGATGTGGGATAGTGTGGGGACATGAAAAAGAGCACTGAACATGAAGTTAGAAGACCCAGCTTCAACTCTTTCTACCACTTAGCAGTTCTCCGAGGCTCAGATCCCTCATTTAAAACACGGCTACTTATAAAGAACAAAGTTAGAGGCATCACATTACCTGACTTCAAATTATATTGCAAAACCATAGTAACCAAAAATATAATGTACTGGCATAAAAATAGACACATAAACCTATGGAACATGATGAAGAACCTAAAAATAAATCCACACACAGTAAACTCCCACTTTTTTTTTTTCTTTTTGAGATGGAGTCTCACTCTGCCACCCTAGCTGGAGTGCAGTGGCACGATCTTGGCTCACTGCAATTTCTGCCTCCTCGGTTCAAGTGATTCTTGTGCCTCAGCCTCTGGAATATCTGGGATTACAGGTGCGCACCATCATGCCTGGCTGATTTTTTGTATTTTTAGTAGAGATGGGGTTTTACCATGTTGGCCAGGCTGGCCTCAAACTCCTGACCTCAAATGATTTGCCCACCTCGGGCTCCCAAAGTGCTGGGATTATAGGCATGAGCCACTGCGCTTGGCCAGTCAACTCCTTTTTAACAATGGCATCAAGAACATACATTGGGGAAAGAACTGTGTCTTCAATAAATGATGCTGGGAAAACTGGATATCCACATGCAGAAGAATAAAACTAGACCCCTATCTCTCACTATATACAAAAATCAAATCAAAATGACTTAAATACTTAAATCTAAGACCCCAAACTATGAAACTACTAAAAGAAAACATTGAGGAAATGCTCAAGGACATTGGTCTGGGCAAAGATTTCCTGAGTAAGACCTCAAAAGCATAGGCAGCCAAGGCAAAAATGGACAGAGATTACATCAAGCTAAAAAAAGGTTCTGTACAGCAAAGGAAACAACCAATAAAGTGAAGAAACAATCCATGGTTGAGAAAATATTTGCAAACTACCAGTCTGGCAAGGGATTAATAACCAGAACATATAAGGAGTTCAATAGTAAAAATAAATGTGATTTTAAAATGGGCAAAAGATTTGAATAGACGTTTCTTAAAAGAAGACATACAAATGGCAAAAGGCATATAGAAAGGTGCTCGAAATTACTGATCATCAGAGAAATGCAAATCAAAACTACAATGAGTAGTCCCAGCTACTTTGGATGCTGAGGCAGGAGGATGCTTGAGCCCAGGAGTTGAAGGCTGCTGTGAGCTATGATCATGCCACCGCACTCCAGCCTGGGCAAGGCTCATCTCTGACAAAGCAAAGCAAAATTTTTAAAAGCCCCACAAACCACTACAATGAGATATCATCTCTAGTTAAAATGGCATTTATGAAAAAGACAGGCAATAATGGATGCTGGTGATAACGTGCAGAAAGGGAACACTCACATGTTGTTGGTGGGAATGTAAATTAATACAAGCACTATGGAGAACCATATGGAGGGTCCTCAAAAACTAAAATCAGACCTACCATATGATCCAGCAATCTCACTGCTGGGCATATATATCTCAAAAGGAAAGGAAATCAGCATATCAAAGAGGTGTTTGCATTCCAGTATTTATTGGAGTGCTGTTCATCATAATCAACATAGATTTGATCTAAATGTTCATTAATGGATGCATGGATAAAGAAAATGTGATAAATATACACAATGGAATATTATTCAGCCATAAAAAATATGAAATCCTGTCATTTGCAACAGCATGGATGGAACTGGAGGGCATTATGTAAAATGAAATAAGCCAGGCACTGAAAAACAAAAATCATATGTTCTCACTCATATGTGGGGCTAAAAAATTGATCTCATGGAGCTAGAAAGTAGAATGATGGTTAAAGGGGCTGGTTATTGGGTACAAAAATATGAGATGGAAGGAATAAGATCCAGTGTTTGGTAGCATAATAGAGCAACTGTAGTTAACAATAATTTATTGCATATCTCAAAATAACTAGAAGAGGGGAACTGGAGTGTTCCCAACAGAATGAAATAATAAAAGCCTTAGGTAATGAATATCCCAATTACCCTAATTTGATCATTACACATTGTATGCTTGTATCAAAATATCACATATAGCCCCTAAATATATATATAATTATGTATTCATAAAAACAAAAATAAAATAAAAAGACTACTACTATCATACTACATCAGAGAGATGAATAGAAAAATTAAATAATGATGATGCAAACATTTATATAAAGACTAGACAGGAATAAGAGTAAACAGTTTCTGTAGCACATGGTATGTGTTGGACAATGTTCTAGGTGCCATAGTATATGTTAAGTCAGTGACTCCCACAATGGAGCCTCCCTCAGAATCACTTGGAAAGCTTATGAAAGCAGTTTTCTGGGCCTCACCCCGAGAGTTCCTGATTCAGGAGGGTTGGAGCAGGGCCTGAGAATTTACAGTGCTACCCGTTTCCATGGGGTGCTGAAACTGCTGGTCAGAGACCACACTTGAGAACCAATGTATGAGGTCATTGCCTCCTCATAACCACCCCATGAGGGACACTAGTGTCCCCGTTATTGAAGGAAACTCCTGGAGCAGTGGCAGAGCAAGTGTGTGAGCGAGTGTGTGAGCCTGATAGGGCTGGGTGCACAGTCCAGGCTCCTTTGTACTGTGATGTTGCACTCTTGTGTTCAAAGAAGCAATTACACTGTAACAATGGAAATCAAAACCAAACCAAGGGAAAGGTGAGAAAATAAAGGGGAGATACATCCCAGCAGTGAGACTCCTCATCCTTCCCAAACATGTTGCCAACAGTTTAGCTAATCAAAAGAAAGGATAAAAATCATGAACACGGGTAGGTAAATGAGGATGTTGAAATTGTTCTAAAAGCAGGCTAGATTATCCTCTGACATGTCTTACTTAAAAAAATAAGGAAATTAAGGTCCATGACAGAAATGCAAACAGTGAGTGAAAGTGAGGAAGGAAAACAAGCTGAATACAGACCACTGTGTGTGTGTGTGTGTGTGTGTGTGTGTGTGTGTGTGTGTGTGTGTGTGTGTGT
>NW_022436942.1:59648671-59651241 GCF_009761245.1 Sapajus apella
TGTGTGTGTGTGTGTGTGTGTGTGTGTGTGTGTGTGTGTGTGTGTGTTCGTTCAGGGATAGGGAAGGGTGTTACAAATATTTGAACACCAACTGAAAAACTGCACTGACTCCCTTGTAAAAAGTTGAGCCACTTGACGGGGCGTGGTGGTTCATGCCTGTAATCCCAGCATTTTGGGAGGTTGAGGTGGGAGGATCACTTGAGATTAGGTGTTTGAGACCAGTCCTGGCCAACATGGCAAAACTCCGTGTCTACTAAAAGTACAAAAATTAGCTAGGCATGGTGGCAGGCAACTGTAATCCAGCGCTTGGGAGGCTGAGGTAGGAGAACTGCTTGAACCTGGGAGGTAGAGGTTGCAGTGAGCTAAGCTCATGCCACTGCACTCCAGCCTGGGTGACAGAGTGAGACTCTGTCTCAAACAACAACAACAAAAAGTTGAGTCACTCACTGTATTAAACAATAAAAGCAGCTGCAGAAGCAACAACAACAACAAAATAATCTGCTGCCTATGAGGCATTTTTAAAACCAAAGACAAGAACAGCCTTCTGCCTGAGGAATATTCTGATGCAGGGGCTGCATGCTGAGCTCTCCACAGGGGCCAGCTGGATACCTTAAGTCATGATGTGGGGCCTGGGTAGGACAGCAAGGAAGGAGTGGTGTGCACAGAGAAGAAGTGTTGGCATCAAAGGGCCGCTCCTATTCAACTGCGGCTGGTTGTTGCTTCTCAAAATATGGGCCCAGTGTTGCAGATTTTGTTTATTTTTCAAGAGAAGTTGAAAATCTAGATTTTTACCTAAAATTTTCAGATTTTTAACAAATTAAAAAACATTTATCATTCTGCTGAGTATTTGATTATAAAAATATATAAATTTCAAGAATATCATCTAGTACTCTGGGCATGGCGGCTCGTGTCTGTAATCCCAGCACTTTGGGAGGCCGTAGTAGGAAGATCACTTGAGCCCAGGAGTTCGAGATCAGCCTGGGCAACATAGCAAGACTTGTCTCTACTAAAAATGTTTTTTAAATTAGCTGGACGTGGTGATGTGCACCTGTCATCCCAGCTACTTGGGAGGCTGGGGCGGGAGGACTGCTTGAGCCGAGGAGCTTGAGGTTGGCAGAAAGCTATGATCATGCCACTGTACTTCATCCTGGACGACAGAGTGAGACACTCTTTTAAAAAAGGAAAAAAGGAACAGGCTTGGTAAACAAAACTTCTGGTCTAATGTTTCTAATGCCTGAACTTCAAAACAAGGAAAGGAGAATAGAAGCTTGGTGGTCTCAGGGCTGAACGTGATCACGCAATGCAAAGGGACACAATAATAATAATTAGTGTTTCTATAACTCCTCTGCATCAGTTACAGGGGACTTTGCCTGCTTTATATCGAATAGTCTTCTTACCAACCATTAAGGGAAAAGGCAGAACTAATTATTATGCCTATTTTAAAGATGAGGAAACTGAGGCTGAAAGGTTAAGTCACTTGTGCAGTTACTGGCTAATACATGAAAAATTGGAACTTGGACTGTTCTGAATCCAAACTCCATGCTCTCACTGCCTCCTGATTTACACACAGTGTGAACAATACACAGTTTTTTCGAGAAGGGATCTATGGATCAGCTTTCCTTACTACCACAGCAAGAACTACTCTGCTGGGCAGGAGGATCGTTTGAACCCAGGAGTTCAAGACCAGCCTGGGCAATATAGTGAGACCCCTGTCTCTATTTAAGAAAAAAACAACAAAGAATTACTAAAACTTTCTCTTCTCTTTCTTTTTTTTCCATTCACTTCCTTGGTCCCTCGTTCTGAGTCAGATCCTCTCTGCCTTGATACACAGCACTCCTTGAACCCTTTTCTAAACAAGACTATACCACCAAGCAAGCTTGCCCTTTTCCAGATCACCACATATAATGTATTAATTACTACACTTGATCTTAGCCAAAAGGCTGAGAAGCGATACAATGTGTTAATTAATCTTTCAACTGTCTCATATGACTGTTGACTCTCATATGTCTATCTCACTTTACAGATGAGAAAACCAAGGCTCTTCCTGCCTCTGAGTTTCACCTTGTCCCTATTCTTTCCTATTTTTAGTCCAAGGATGCTAAGGATGACACCCATGGCCAATGTTAATTTGACAGGGTGTGGCTTTATCTTGGAAATGAAAAATAACCAAATTTGTCTCAACTATTTTGAGACAAATGGGTATACTGCTCCCTCTACCTAGATAACATCATTCATGCCCATGCTCCTTCCTTGCCTGGCTAACTCCTGTTCATTTTCCAAGCCTCAGCTTAGAGGTCACCTCCTCCAAGAAGCCTTTTCTGGATTCCACTTTCTTGTCCAGGCTGGGTAAACCCCTCATGGGCTCCCTTCCCCTCCCCTTCCTTCCTTTCCCTTCCATTCTCTCTCCCTTATCCCTCCCTTCCCTCCCTCTCCCTCCCTCCCTCCCTCCCTTCCTTCCTCACTCCCTCCCTCCCCTTCCTTCCTCACTCCCTCCCTCCCCTTCCTCCCTTCCTCCCCTTCCTCCCTCCTTCCCTTCCCTTCCTCCCTCCTTCCCCCCTCCCTCCCTCCCC
>NW_022436942.1:59651341-59698516 GCF_009761245.1 Sapajus apella
CCCCCCCTCCCTCCCTCCCCCCTTCCCCCCTCCCTCCCTTCCTCCTTCCCCCCTCCCTCCCTCCCTCCCTTCCTTCCCTCCCTCCTTTTTTCCTTCCTTCTTTTTCCTTCCTCTCTCTTTTTCTTTCTTTTCTTTTATTTTGAGACAGGGTCTCACTCTGTTACCCAAGCTGGAGTGCAGTTGCACAATCATAGCACTGGAGCCTTGACCTCCTGGATCAAGCGAACCTCCCACCTCAGCCTCCTAAGTGGCTGGGACTACAGGTGCACATCGCCATGCCTGGTTAATTTTTGTATTTTTTGTAGAGATGGGATTTTGCCATGATGCCCAAGACTGGTCTCAAACTCCTGGGTTCAAACAATCCTCTCACCTCGACCTCCCAAAGTTCTGGGGTTACAGGCATGAGCCACTGAGCCTGGCTCTCACATGCTCTTAAAGTCTCTTGGCTTGAAATTGCAGCATACTCAGCAATAAGGAAACAAAAATGACAAAGCAAAACTTCCAGGAGCTCCCTATAAAGTTTAAGAAGAAAAGAATGAAAAAATTATGCATATAATTTCCTGGATGGAATAGATGGGACAGGCAGAGTCCTAATGTAAAAAGGAAATAAAGGATGGTACAGGGTATTCAAAAGCCTTGACAGAGGACAAAAGCTGGAGGCAAGGAGACATTTATAAGAAATACTCATGCTCTTCATGGATGCTTTAGATATTCCATTATAGCTTAGAAACTTGGTTTTGAGAGAGATCCAAAATCATATGGTGCAATTCACATCCAACGCCAGAATTATATTACTCTTAAATTAGTCAGGATCAAATTAAGTATTATAAGCTTTGTTAATTCAACAGACATTCATTAAACAACTCAAGTTCAAGGGAGCCGCTGGTGATGCAAAGTTGGAAAAGTATAAGGTATGTCTGACTTTAAGGAACTTGTCAGGTAGCCAGAGAGTAAAGAATAAATAGTCATTTATTTATCCACTTAGCAAACATTTATTTCATGCTCTATGCACCAACACAATACCTTGAGAGATTGGTATTATTATTAATTCCACTTTACAGATGAGGAAATTGGGTCTCAGAAAGGTTAGGTGACTTCTGGGGTTGCGCAGTTACGGTGCCTGGCACATTCTAAGCATCTTTTATCCATCAGCTTATTTACTCTGCATAACCACCAACCATGAGGTAGGTACTTTTATTAGCTTCATTTACATATACGGAAATGTCACTCTGAAAGGGTAATTTACCCAACTAATAAATGGTAGAACCAAGATTAACTCCAGACTATCTGGTTCCAGCATCTATGCTCTCAACCACCATGTTCTACTGACATATTGCTAAGGCAGTTAGCGTCAAGCCAATGTATGAGGATCATGTAATGAAGAACAACACAAACAATAAATGGTCAATATAATTTGTGTCAGTTCTTCTAGTTTCTTTGATTTTTCTCTTCACCTTTTATTGCCCAGTTAACTCTATTACTAAAAATAAATTGCAGAGAAGGAAAATGGTACAATGATGTGGGGGGGATTTTGGCAACACATTGGGAAAATCTTACTTCAAGTGGGGGCTTCTACCCTCAGTTAACTGCAGCCTTCTCTGAAATCTGCATGTTTTAGTTGAGATGAGCTTCTTTGCATCTTTCTGGGAGAAGTTTTACAGCTTTCTTAGATTTCCCTGAGGAACCTGTGACCCATTAAAATCTTAAGGAAAAAGAAAAGACCAGTTATTAGCCTACTGAAAGCCAACAGAACATTAGGCATGTCAATACTTTTATTATAAAAAAAATCTATAAACTCTACGGAGGCATTAAAATATTTACAACAGCCCTGGGATGACACAGAAAGTGTTGATACTGTAATGCCAATAACAATTTGAAAGTGTTCTTTATGACCACTTTCTCAACTCTGATTACCTCCTCAATCCATGCATATTTTGATTCCTTTCTTCCAACTAGACTGTACTTACCAAGGTCATCAGTGACCTTCACCTTGTCAGATCCAGCAACCGCTTCTCTATCCTTGAATTAGCAGTACAGCTGGCCGTCAGTTCTGCTTCCATGCCATAACTAGTCTGTTTTTACCTTACTGGCTCTCTTTCCTAGTCACAAATACCTCACACTTGAGGTATTTAGGTGTACTTAGGTCACATCTGTAGCCCTGACTGCTACAGCCAGCTCTGTACAACAATGTACCCAATTGTCTACTTAGGATCTCTCCTTGACTAAAATGCAAGCATCTCAGACTAAGTATTTCCAGTCTGGGCATGGTGGCTCACCCCTGTAATCACGGCACTTTGGGAGGCCAAGGCAGGAGGACTGCTTGAGTCCAGAAGTTTGATACCAGCCTGGGCAATGCAGCAAGACTCCATCTCTACAGATAATAATAACAATAAAACAGCTGGGTGTGGTGGTGCATGCCTATAGTCCTAGCTACCTGGGAGGCTGAGGTGGGAGGCTCACTTTAGCCCAGGAATTGGATGCTGTGAATATTTTCCAATAATTATTATTATTGCCTTTCTCATTCGGCTCCCAGATGGTACCTGGCCCACAGAGGACTCTCAAGAAATAGTTGTTGAAGGAATGAATGAATGAATGTAAAGTGGAGGAAATAATTATATTTTAAAATTCTTTTTAAAAATTGTGTATACATAAAAAACTGTACAATTATGCTTAACAACATGTTATGCATAGACTTTAAAGTGGTGGGAAAAACACCGAAACATTACAGTGATTGTGCATGAAAATGAAAAGATTTTTCTTTAAAACTCCTTTTCTATTTTTCAATTTTATTTACCGCTTAGTGGTTAAGAATACCAAAATTTGGAGTCTGAGTGAAGACTGCCACTTACCAGCTGCACTACCTTGGTTTCCCCTTGTGTCAAAGTGGCTTAAAAATACACACAGTACCTTCTTTGTATTTAACATCCCCAATAAACTTTACCGTGAAATTATGGATAGAAAGATCTTCGCACGGTGCAAGGTACATAGTGAGGGACAGTAATGTTAGCTGATAACGATGACCGGCACGTTTTATTTTATAATGAAAATACACGCTTGTCTTTTAAATCTTTACCAAAGGGAGTGAAAACCACGCCTCACCCAAGCACCCGCCCTAAGTGCGCTGCCGCGCCTCCCGTAGGCCCCGGCGAAAGGACGCGCCTGCTCCGTGCTCTTTTTCCGTCCACGTGACCCACTCAGGCTCTTCCTTGTCTCTAACATGGCGGCGCCCAGGGACTTAAGCTGCACGTGAGAAAGTCTGGGCATCTGGGAATCGAAGAGTACCTCTTGTTAGCCACTTTCCCCTCCTTACTGTCGGTTACATTTCTTAGACCCTCCCGAGGGCGTCGCGGGCCGCTGCTCCTCTGCAGCCATGAAGACAAAGCCGGTTTCCCACAAGACCGAGAACACCTACCGGGTGAGCGCGGGAGCTTGAGCAGGGAGCCGCGGGTCTCCGCTGCCTCAGTCGTGAGACAGGCTCTGAGCGGGACTCCAGGGGCCTCAGACTTCTGGGCCGAGTGTGTCACTTGCCTGCAGGCTCCGGCGAAAGGAGACTCTAGATGTAGTAAACATGGGTTGGGGGAGGAAAGAAGTCTGGACAGCAAGGTTCGCCCATGGTTTATCGGGTCTGGCCAGTCTTGGGAATTTCTTGCAGTCCAGAATTAAATTCAGTATCCCAGGAGATTGCTTAAGACCGATTCTCCTCTTATCTTTCTTCTTTAAAGACGGGATTGGGCGAGCCGGCTGGCGGTGAGTGATTCTCAGCTAAGGCCAACTATACAGTGCTGTCTCTACTTGCCCCTTGATAGCTTGTTTCCAGGTCTTCGTTAGGATACAATCACAGGTCTATATGTGTTTAAAAACACTTCTGTCGCAGCGAATTTGCTAGGTCCCCATGCTTGTGGGAAGCTATGAAATCTAATAAATCTAGCGAGACTAATTGCCAGCGTTTACCTACGCTCACGAGCCCTGGCATTGGAAATTTTATTTGAAATGACATAGCTTAGAGAAATTATGCAAACATATAGAAGTATTCATCATCTCTGAATAGTGATGCAGTACATATTTACAGCCCTATGTTTTTCAGTTTATTTTTCCACTTGCCCTTTGTGATTCATTAGTGATACCTGCATACAGCATTCAAATAGGTATTCAAGATCTGATAAATATTAAATTGATGATGTACCTTAAATATGCTTTCCCTTCCAGTTTCTTACATTTGCTGAACGACTGGGGAATGTGAATATTGATATTATTCATCGGATTGATAGAATTGCAAGCTATGAGGAGGTAAGATAATGCGATACTAGCCAATTTTAAAGTGTTTATAGTCGGTGTTTTAGTTTTTCCTGTTAGTAGAAGTGAATTGTTGTTCAGGCTATTTCCCTTTGGACATGAAATGCATTAGACCTGTGCCGTCTCATACAGCAGCCACACATGGCAAATTGTATTTAAAGTAAATAAAAGGCCGGGCGAGGTGGCTCACGCCTGTAATCCCAGCACTTTGGGAGGCTGAAGCAGGTGGATCATGAGGTCAGGAGTTTGAGACCAGCCTGGCCAACATGGTGAAACCCCATCTCTACTAAAAATACAAAAATTAGCTGGCTGTGGTGGCGGGTGCCTGTAATCCCAGCTACTCAGAAGGCTGAGGCAGGAGAATCGTTTGAACCTGGGAGGTGGAGGTTGCGGTGAGCCGAGATCATGCCATTGCAATTCAGCCTGGGCAACAGGGTGAGACTCTGTCTCAAAAAAAAAGTAAATTAAAAATTTGAGTGCTCAAATGTGGCTTGTTACTACCATATTTAACAAATAAAGAATTGGAGCATTTTCATTTTTGCAGAAAGCTTTGTTGGGTGAAGCTCTATTAGAAAACTGACTTGATTTTCTACTGGCTTTCGTGATTGTAGCCTCCCCCTTTCCCATATGCATTCCAAGCACTGCTGCAGCGCTTGCATATTCCTGAAGCTATAATTTTAAAATGATTTTGAGCAAGTCCTTTTCCTGGGGCTTAATTTTCACCTTTATAAAAATAAAGGGGCTAGACTACGTAATATTTTCCGGTTCTAACCATACTCTGACTCTGTCATCCCTTTATGCAGAAATCTTTTTGTGCATCATCCTAGCCTTTTAAAGTCCTGTGTAACATGCCTTTACCTTGGAGATCCAATCTCAGTTCTTACTATTCTTCACTTGACTATAATCAGACTCCACTCACTGTGTCTTTGAATGCATTATCTCCACCATGGAAATTCACTGTTAAATGATGTTTGTCTAGGTGAGCACATGATGCTTTGGGAACTCCTAGTAAAGGAAGCCTAACCTACATTCTTTAAGGGTATCAAAAAAGGTGACCTAGGTGAGGTGACACCTGAATTAAGTCTTGTTTATATAGGTTTAGCATGGTAAAGAGGACAGGAAAGGCTGTTCCATGCTGAGGGAGGAGCCTATATAAAGGAAGAGAAGCTAGAGAATGCATGACACATTCAAGAAACTGCAAAGCAGCCCAGTGTGGTTATAGGTGTATATATGGTGGTTTTTTTTTTGTATCTGTGGTGATTGGGATAGGGCAAGGGGGCAGCTGGTGACATAAAGCTGGAGAGGTACGCAAGGATCATAAAGGGCTTTTATGTCAAGCTAAGTTGGGATTTTATCCTGAAGCTGGGGGACTTAGAATTCTAGGGCTGTTAGCAGGGAATGAATGACATGATCAGGTTTAAGTTTTCGATCTCTCTGGGTTTAGTGTGGAGAAAAGAGCAGGACCGCAGTCCTGCATCATGTCATTATTCCTCTGCTAGCCTTTTAAGGTCCTGCGTAACATGCCTTTAACTTGGAGATCCAATCTCAGTTGTCCATTTCTGAGGATTTGACTGTCATCTAAGTAAGAAATGATTGGCCGGGCGCGGTGGCTCAAGCCTGTAATCCCAGCACTTTGGGAGGCCGAGGCGGGTGGATCACGAGGTCAAGAGATCGAGACCATCCTGGTCAACATGGTGAAACCCCGTCTCTACTAAAAATACAAAAAATTAGCTGGGCATGGTGGTGCGTGCCTGTAATCCCAGCTACTCAGGAGGCTGAGGCAGGAGAATTGCCTGAACCCAGGAGGTGGAGGTTGCGGTGAGCCGAGATCGCGCCATTGCACTCCAGCCTGGGTAACGTGAGTGAAACTCTGTCTCAAAAAAAAATAAAAAAAAAAAGAAATGATTATTGTAGCGGCAGTCAAGGTATAGAAAAGAGAAGGATTCCAGAAATATTGAGGAAGTAGAATGAGTGGATAGGACTTGAGACCTACTGGATTTGTATCAAAGAAGAGAATGAGGTTAAGGCTGAATTGTTGAGGATGTCACTCATCAAGATAGATTTATAGGAAAAGGAGGACAAGGTTGTAAAGGTAAGATAATTAGTTCTGTTTGGAGCTTGTGTTTGAAATACCTATGGCCATCCAAATGATAGTGTCCAAAAGATGTTTGAATATATGGATCTGGAGTATAGGTGACTTCAGAGGTGAAATTACAGATTTGGCATTTAGAATATGGTTAATAGTTTAAGCCACAGTAGAGGTCGAAGGTATCAAGGGGTAGAACGTTAAGGTGGCAGAGAAGACAGCCTGGATTTAGAAACGTGGAGGATGGTCCAGAATGGCTTCAGTCACGTGTCTGGCAGTTGGCTGTGACTTGTTGATCTTGGTTCTGTTTGTGGCCTCTTATTCCCCGATAAGCTAGACTAGGCTTCTTTTTGTGGTGGCAGAATCTTTTCAACAGAGTGAAAGCAGAAGCTATCAAGGCCTCATAAAGTTTTGCTTTGGTCATCATGGGGTCATTGTATGTTATTAGTCAAAGCAAGTGAGGAGACCAGACCAGATTCAAAGCACCGTGAGGAAATAGACTCCATCTCTTGGTGAAAGGAGCTCCAGAGTTACATTGTGAAAGGACGAGACATGGTCTCTGACACGTAGCTGACACGTGCCATTCCTGTGCTAGACTAGAAATGTGTTTTGCATTTAAGCTTTAAAACTGTGTTGCATATTTTCCTTCTGCCTTAAAGGACACTAAAACAAAAAAATTTAATATTTTTGCTTTTGAAAAATAGAGATAGGATCTCGTGTTGTTGCCTAGGCTAGTCTCAAACTCCTGGGCTCAAGTGCTCTTCTTGCTTTAGCCTCCCAGTGTTGGGATTACAGGCATGAGCCATCATCCCCATCCTAAAACAAAATTTAATGGGCTGCTCTTTCTTTTCTTCCTTTTTTTTTTTTAATTTTTAGTTTTTAATTTTTGTGATTACATAGTATCCATTCTGCCTAACTATTGATTTTAAAAATTTCCAAAGAACAATTTAAAGATTTTATTTTATTTTTTTTGAGATTGTAGTTTTGGCATGCTGTTTGCGTGGGTGCTTATGTGTTTATTCTCTCTTTATAAACACACATATTTGTATTTATTTTTATTTTTATTTCAACTTTTACTTTAGATACAGGGGGTACATGTGCAGGTTTGTTAAATGAGAATATTGTGTGATACTGAGGTTTGGAGTATGGATCTTGTCACCCAGGTAGTGAGCATAATACCCAACAGGTAGTTTTTTTTTAAACCCATCCCCACTTCCTCCACCCTCTAGTAATCCACAGTGTCTATTGTTCTTATATTTATGTCTATGTGTACTCAGTATTCAGTTCCCACTTATAAGTGAATACATGCAGTATTTGGTTTTCTGTTCCTACATTAATGTGCTTAGTATTATCGCCTCCAGCTGTATCCATGTTGCTGCAAAGGACATGATTTCATTCTTTTTTATGGCATACACTATTCCATGTACTATACTTTCTTTATCCAATCTACTGTTGATGGGCACCTAGGCCAACTCCACATCTTCGCTATTGTGGATAGTGCAGGGATGAACATATGAGTACATGTATCTTTTTGGTAGAATGATTGATTTTTGTGGAGGGGCATGCATTTATTTATACATACACATCACACACAAACATACATGTATATACATGTATGATAATAATTTATTGGCCTTACCTTTCAAAGTACAAAGTAATTTATACCATGTTAACAAGTTAAGTAACATAGTGGTAAACTTAGGAAAAGCCCATTATCTCACTCCTGCCACGCCTAATTCCCAAGAAAGCCAACACTGACAGTTCAGTACAGTTGTATTTTTCCATATTGTCCTCTTATGTTCGTATGTACAAACATTTATGGGGGGTTTTATTGTTTTGTTTGGTTTTTTAAGGAAAATTGGATGCTACCATACCCCTTCACTATATAACTTGCTTTTTATCTGTTTGGGGGCATGTCATCAGTGTGGTTCTAGTTCAATGGAGATATAATTCTTTTTAGTAGCCACGTAATATGCCTTGGTATATATAGACCACAAGGTATTCCAACCATTTTCCTATTGTTGGGCATTTTATGCTGTTTAATGTTTCCCCACACTGTAGTTAAGCTGAATAAATACCTTTTACTTACATGCTTGCAAACTTTATAATACCTGGGTCAAAGAGCATAACTGTTTTGAATTTTAATAGGAATGCCACATGACCTCCTCATAAGTTGTAGTAATTCATATTTCTAAAAGCAGAAAGAAGGAACTGTAAAGAACTAACACAATCTTTGCCTAAAATTGTAAAAAAAAAAAAAAAAACAAAACAAAACAAAAAAAAGGAAAACAATTTTCTCTTAGTGGACAGTATATATAGACTCCAGAAAATTATTTGCTGCAACCAAATCAACAAAACGTTTTATAAGTGATCTATTGATAACTTCTGATTACTTTTTTCAGTGTGTTAATTAATGGCCTATTTTAAAAAACTGAAGGGAGTTTTTAAACTCTTCACTATCATTGTCTTAAAATATTAATATATCATTCTATTTACTTTGATCATTGCTTTCTTAGAGTTATCTGATTAATGGACTGCTTTAATCTTGACAGGAGGTTGAAACCTACTTTTTTGAGGGTCTGCTGAAATGGAGAGAATTAAACCTCACGGAACACTTTGGTATTTTCTATTTTGTTTCTATTTTATTCACCCGTAGTTTGCACTTTATATGTTTCATATAGCTGAATAGTGGTGTGATGGAAAAGAACATATATTTTTTTTTTCTCCCACTCAGGGAAATTTTACAAAGAAGTTATTGACAAATGCCAATCATTCAATCAGTTGGTCTATCATCAAAATGAGATAGTTCAGAGTTTGAAGACTCACCTGCAAGTTAAGAACAGTTTTGCCTATCAACCTCTTTTGGAGTAAGTAGCATCTTGAAAGAAAGCCCATAACTATATTTGTCTGAATTTTAAGAAAGACCGTGTTTCAAAGCTACATATGCCTCAGATCAGGTGTTCATAATTTAGAAACAAGAAGGATTTTCCTTTTCTGTTAGGAATAGGTGCATTACCATAAAGCAGAATCTTAGCGGTATAATTTTGCATTTGTTGCATACTCCTAAAATAATCCTATTTTTCTTTGACACTGTAGGAACAGTTGGCTACAACTTGTGATGGAATGTAACTGCTTGCCTGATTGCTTTGCTGAGCTCTTAAGATTTAAAGAATTGTATATATTTTCAGACTTGACTTAGAAGTATTTTTATTTAATTAATCCTATGATCATAGGCCACTTACTATCGTTAAGTAGATTTGCAGCCTTTTAACAAAATCAGCATAATCAGTTGCTTCTTTTTTTAATCCAGTTTGGTTGTACAGTTGGCACGAGATCTGCAGACGGACTTCTACCCACACTTCCCAGAGTTTTTTTTGACTATCACCTCAATCCTGGAGACTCAGGACACAGAGTTGTTAGAATGGGCTTTCACCTCATTGTCATATCTTTACAAGTACCTGTGGAGACTGATGGTGAAGGACATGTCCAGTATATACAGGTGACCCGCTTCTCTCTCTAGCATGTTTTCTTAGTTGCCTGCTTCTTTTTTCCTGGCTTCTGTCTGACCCCAAACCGCTTTGCCAGCTCAGTGCCTGATTGTGTCCGTGTACAAAGTTGATTCTCCAGCCACAGTGCTCCACAGTCTAGTCTGCCAGTCTTAAGTTGCCATAACCATCTCTCTTCTCCAGCTACTGAAAGTTGACCCACCCATGAAGGCCTGACTTGGGCTCCACAGCCTCCACGAACAGGCATGTTCACCAGAAGTATTAATAAAACTTTGTACTCTCGATCCTCTTGGCATTTTTAACCACTTATGTCCCAAAACTTTTGCTGGACTTGTTTAGTTATAATGTATTGCTGTCCTCTCTACACCTGTGAACATGTGAACACGTTTGAGGGAGGTTTAAGACAGGTTAAGAACGCTGTTTTAAACATTGGCATTTCCCTAGCCACTGGTATTTACTAAGCTGAAAGAGACACTCAGTATTTGTGAGTAAATGTGGACAAGGAAAGAGAATGAATTTCATAGCAAAGATTGTCTGTTGTCTGCTTAAGTCTGGGATTTGATGAGATTTTCCACTTGGTCTTCTGATGGTTCCCATGTTCTATCATTGCCACAGGAATGTTTAATATCAATCATAATCCCCTATCCCCCAGTAAATGGTGTGTGTGTTATGGGAGAGTTGAATTTGTTTTATGCACCCCTTTCACCCAGCCCACCCTTCTCTTTTAGGAACTTTGAATGAAGAAAGATAAAGAAATCTTTTCTAGCTTTTTAAAGTTCCCTATGACACTTTTGGTAAAATATGTTAGAAACCAGTATTATTTCATTAAATAGCCAGCAAGGTCTTCGGGGAATAGTTGATTTAGTTTTATGACTTCCACTGTCAAAAAGCTGCCACTTTTATGTCTCCTAAGTCAGGCTCTCCAGTTCTAAATTTATTTGCTTTCAGTATGAAAACTTCAGCAGCCTGGCTACTTTCACTTGAGTATTAGTGAAACTGAACTCAACACTTTACTGTTAAACCAACTCTTCTTACCTGTATATTCATTCATGTGTTCAGTTAATAGGTATTGAGTATCTGCCAAATACCAGGCCCTGTTTGGTTACCCATTTTCTATCATTAGTACTGACATTCTTCCTGTCTCTGAATTTTGGCATATCGGAGGTATCTTTGACCCAGTTGTCTTCAGAGGTCTCCAAATCCTCTTGATTCTGCCATTCACGCATTTGCTCAGTGAATGTTTATTGGACACTGTCCGTATGTCAGGCACTTGAGATATAGTCACAGATAAAACAGATAAAAATCCCCTCTTCTCACAAAGTTTACGTTTTAGCAGGAAGAGAACATCTTGGGCGCATGCCCAGCAAGAAGTCGTGGGTGGCCGAACAGCTTGTGTAAGGGTGAGAGTAACTAAGTGATGCAAGAGAAGCAGTAATAAGGGGTCAGATCGTCATGGGCCCTATGGACCGCTGTTAAGGTCTTCAGCTTCATTGCAGGGATTCCTGAGTGTCTCTTGGGTTCATCCCTTGCCCTTTCCCTCTCGTAGTCTCTTCATGCCTGTTAACCCAAGCTCGTATGACTTGAGCAGCTTTCTAATTGAATTACGAGACTCTTCTTTCCTCCTTTATTTTATCCTGTGTATTGCTGCCAAGTTAATCTTTCTGAAAATAGTCGTTTCTCATTCAGCCAACGTTTATTAGCACCTGCTATCAGTAAAGAACTATTAGGTACTGGGGTTATGGCAAAAATAGGGGAGATATATTCGATACGCTTCTATCATTAGGGAGACCAAATTTAACAATGTGATTATGTACAAGTAAAGTATTTAGTTATAGATGCATGGCTGCTTGACCTTGAGAAGGTTGCTTATGCTTTCTGTTTCACTTTCATTATCTGTAGAATGGGGATTATAATAGTACCCGTCCCATAGAGTTATTGTGCTGATTAAATGGAGTAACACAGAGTAAGTGCTTACATAGATGTAAGCTAGACCTGTCTACCTGAGCCGCCTTATCCACAGCTGCCCTCCTCCGCTATATCATCTTTCCTCTTTTAGATGGACCAGCCTCCTTGTCTCATGACCATGATCATTTCCAGCTGCCTCATCTTTGCTCTCGCTTTTATACTAATAATGTGGACTGCAGTCCCCACCTAATTTTTCAGTCATTTAGAGCTCATTACAACGTTCAACTTTTCATGGAGTCTTGTTTGCAAAACCAGTACCCCCAGTCCTAGGACTCCTAATGTCTGTGGTCCTCAAGTCTTCTTTTCAACATGTGGGTGTGTCCATAAATGAATGAGATTTTAAATTTGTTTGATGCCTGCTGTGTATTCCTTGCATACCTAGCACATTGTTGCCCATATTGTTGACATGTAGTATGTATTTATTAACATATGATTAATTAAATATATCTTTTTTTCATGTATAGCATGTACAGCACACTCCTGGCTCATAAAAAACTACATATAAGAAATTTTGCTGCTGAAAGTTTTACTTTTTTGATGAGAAAGGTTAGTCTGATCTTTTATGTGTTTGCCGCTAGTTAATCATCAAGAATCTGATGAATAGGCCAGACGCAGTGGCTCATGGCTATAATCCCAACACTTTGGGAAGATGAGGTGGGCAGATCACATGAGGTCAGGAGTTCAAGACCAGCCTGACCAACATGGCAAAACCCCATCTCTACTAAAAATACAAAAATTAGCCAGGCGTGGTGGCGTGCACCTGTACTCCAGCTCTGAAGGCTGAGACATGAGAATTGCTTGAGCCTAAAGGGTGGAAGTTGCAGTAAGCTGAGACCACACTACTGCACTTTAGCCTGTGTGACAGAGCGAGATTCCATCTCACACACACACACATGCACGCACGCACGCACACACAGACACAGACACACAATAATAATAATCCGATGAATAGAAGTAGATATCTTTTTAAAATGTGGTTATTATGGACTAATTTTATGTACATATCTATCTGTATACTTAACAGAAATCTGTTACTATTTTGAATTAATCTCACAGTAAGCTTTATTTGTTGTTCATAAATTGATATGATCTAATTTGGGTCACTATTGTTATTTAGATTTGTGGTAGCTTTCAGTGTGTGTCTCAAAAATACCCTCTAATTCGAGTCAGTAAATATATGAACTGTGACATTAATAAGAATTTTTCTAATAGTTTCCTGGAAGTAACTGGTAGCACAGTGTCATTTGTGTTTGTATAAAACTATCATAGTAAATTTTAGAGAGTTTTTGTAATGAAACAAAAACACTGATACTAAATTTCTTTTATTTCATAAAATACAAATATTTTACTGTATACAATACAAAATACAAATTTATTTACTTGAAAAGATAAAATGTTGACTTCTATAGTTTTTTTGTAGTACATACCTTCCTATATAATACCAATGAATTCACTCTTTTATGTGACATTCCAAGTGAGAATACACTATTTTAGTAGTTTGAAATCATTACAAATATCTGACCCTTTCACAATTTTTTCCTAAGTATATTTAAATAAGAATATGTAGAATAGCAAATAAGAGTTCTTCATTTGGATATGTTTATGTTTGTGAATATAATTTTCCATTTCTACTTTACATTTTAGGTCTCGGATAAAAATGCACTTTTCAATTTAATGTTTCTTGATCTTGATAAACACCCAGAAAAAGTCGAAGGTGTTGGACAGTTGCTCTTTGAAATGTGCAAAGGAGTTAGAAATATGTTTCATTCCTGTACAGGCCAGGTACACAAGGGGTGGGATGCTTAGAGTTTGTGTGGATAGATTAAACAGAAAGTAGAAAAGAATGAGGCAAATGATATGGAGAGAGGACAGCCTAGTAGATAGCACTAGATGGGGAGCATTGGGTATTCAGTAAAAATGTTTATCCAATGTAGGCCTTGGACAGTGAGATACTACTCACAGAGTCATTGTTGTCTTCTTCATCTTAGATGCTAGGGGAAAAGATAAATGTATTAATGGGCAAGGGTAGGTGGGGAGGGAATAGTTGTTATGATAAAATTCCCATCCTAGTTCAGAAGTTCCTTTTGGGACACATTAACCATCAAAGTTGTCATATCTTTGACTATTCCAGACCTGATTTTTAAGGTAGCTAATGTAATCAGAGTGGTGACTCCCAGAGCGGTGCTTGAAAATAAGAGTTTATGTATTAATGTTAACCACTTGTATTTCCACAGGCAGTGAAGCTAATTTTGCAAAAGCTAGGACCTGTCACTGAAACCGAAACTCAACTACCGTGGATTTTAATTGGAGAAACACTCAAAAACATGGTCAAATCCACTGTATCCTACATCTCCAAGGAACATTTTGGTACATTTTTTGAATGTTTGCAAGTGAGTTCTAATTTTTAAGGATTGGATTTTGATAAGTTGTCTAAGAATTTACTGTTGCTGCTCTTAGTTTTGCAAAGCACTCCTAGAAGTTGCATTTTATAATTGTTTTATTTATACTTCTATACACAAATTAAAATTTTCCTTCCCTCCACCCCCTGTGCTATTTTTTTATTTGATATGGCATCTTAAGATGCAGTAGAAGGCTCTGGAGCCAGACTGCCTATTTGAGTCTTGGCTTTTCCACTGACTGCTAGTGTGACTTTGAAAATTACTTGAAATCTCGATTCCTCAGTCTCTTCATCTAATACATGGGGGTACTAATATTCTCTCCCTCTGGGTTGCTGTGAGGATGCTGAGTGAATACTTGTAAAGAACTTAGAACAAGGCACTCAGTGTTAGCTGTTACCATTAGTGACTCCTGGTAAATGTATCTTTTTATTCCAAAGCAAAAGAATGTCACACAGTTTTCATTACTGGATTAACAGTTAGGTTTGATATTTTATAGTTATTCTCCCTGTTAAATTCTTTGTTTGCAGGAATCGCTATTGGACCTACATACAAAAGTAACAAAAACTAACTGTTGTGAAAGTTCTGAACAGATTAAAAGGTTGTTGGAAACATACCTTATACTTGTAAAACATGGAAGTGGAACAAAGATAACCACACCTGCTGATGTCTGTAAGGTGAGTTCCCAACTTAATATGCGCGAGAGTCTGTTTTTGAAAAGCTGATTGCTGAGAATGCATTGTTTTTTCTTTTTGCAGGTTTTATCTCAAACACTGCAAGTAGTCAGCCTCTCCACGTCTTGCTGGGAGACCCTCTTGGATGTAATTTCTGCTTTGATCCTAGGTGAAAATGTTTCCTTGCCAGAGACCCTCATCAAAGAAACCATAGAAAAAGTAATTTACTTCAACAAATATTAAAACTTCTGAGTGATAGAGTGAAAACCTTCTGAGTGATAGAGTGAAGTGTGGCAAAGGCTCTGCCCTCAAGGAATTTACAGTGCTGTTAAGGAGATGGGAATTGCATGTAGTAATGTAAATAAGCAAAATAAAGTGTGATTAAAGCTACATTTATATAGCAAATAAGCAAAATAAAGTGTGGCAAAAGCTAAATCTTTGCATGTTCTGCAAATATGTAGCACTTACTGTGTGCTGGGTATTCCAGGATGAACACTGATGCCTGTAGGTTTTGACAGTTGTTGGAGAAATAGAGCCTGGAACTGAGTAGTTATAGTCTATGAATGTGTCTAGTGAAGATATGTTGAATTATAACTATTAATTCTGTCTGGGGTTGAGGAACAGAGAAAGGTTTTCAAAGGACTTGTATTTGGGATAGTCCTTGAAGGTTGAAAAGCAGTCTGCCAGTCAGAAGTGGGGTTAAAAACACTAGGAGAGGGAACAGGAAAGACGTGTTCATAAATGTTGTAGTCTAGGCACATGGACACATGAGGGAGTGTCCTATGATATCAGCAAAACTCTGCTTGGCTTTGAAAAGTCAGGTTGGGTTTTATCTTGCAGATAGTGGAGGACCCTGAAAGAATTCCAGGCAGGGATATGATTTGATGAGATGTTAGTGAATTTGGAAGCGGGAGTGAAAATAGGAAGGTCAGCTAAGTTCTTTCTAGCTTAATGGAGTACAGCAGTACACCATGAGAGAATATATACAGTCATACTGTCTGCCCTTTCATAATTCACTGTAGCTGGCCAAGAGTTGACAAGCCTTCAGGCAGAGCCCTGTGTATTCAGCAGAAACCCTTTGTATCTGTGGAAGCACCTTTGGAGATGGCTGGGCATTTGGACAGAGCACTGAGTGAAGTGTGCCTGCCATTCCCTTCTATAGCTGCTTGCTAGGGGAATGGGGAAGGTATTCTTTGTGTACTTACATTAATATTTTTTTACCTTGGTCCACAGATATTTGAGAGCAAATTTGAAAAACACTTAATTTTCAGTTTTTCTGAAGTCATGTTTGCTATGAAGCAGTTTGAGCAGGTAAGCAAGATACCAAGTTCGGAGTATTTTTAAAAACAAACCTGTCACAAAAAAATGATCAAATTTGAAATTGCATTATTTCTTTCTTTTTTTTTTTTTTTTTTTTTTAGAGGAACAGAATAAGTGTTTGATGTTTTAGCCAATATATTTTTTAAATAAATTATATTCAATTCTAGATTACTTTCTTTTTTTTAATAATACTTCAGGTAGTTACAGAACCATGTGGTAAAATTGAAAAAACAATTTAAGAAATTTTCTGTGAATTTGAAGCATAGAAAGTAGTTTGTGAAACAATTCGCAGTGGTGGAAGTTTGCAAATCGATTTCATTTCCCCAAAATGGGTAACTGAGTGAGGTAGATATAGTTCTCATCTAATCCTGAATTTATTTTATTCCTTTCTCCTTCTCCCCATCAAATAGTTGTGCCTCCTCCTTACTAGTAGCCCTACAGTATACTTCATGGAAACGTGTCTCTGTAACTGTCCTCTCAATATTCTGCCTTTAAGCCCTTAATAATACATATTCTCATTTGCCTACACACTTTTGCATGTGTACTAGATCTGTGTCTTTCTGCTCCATAAAGACTCTTTAGCTTATTCTGTTTCTTTTAGCAACTGGCTTTTTCCTTTCTCCCGTTTCCTTTGTTTGTTTGGTTTTTTTTTTTAATTAATCTATTTTTACCTGAATACTACATATTTGTATGTAGTTTAGGAAGTCAAACCAGGCTAAATGGCAGTCATTTTTTTCCATTCCCATCTTATTAGCAGCCATCACATTTAATGATTTGTAGCTATTTTTTCTTGTATTTACTTTATGCTTTTAAATCATCCAAATGTACTGTTTTACCTTGGTTTGCTAGTTTTAGTTTTCACGTGTAGACTTCCTCCCATGGTAGATGCATTTTAGTTCTTTTATATCTCTTATGCTGCCAGTAGAATTATATCACAAATTTAGCATTGAGTAAACCTTCTAAGGGTTTACCTTCTTGATTCTTAATGTATAAAGAATACTGTAAAAAAAAAAGAATATGGTTGAATCCATATTAACTACATACTTATATAAATAAGGAGTATTTCATGATTATATATCCTTTCTGTATACCTTCTCATTTTTCATTTTTCTTTGTTGAGACAGAGTCTTGCTCTGTTGCCCAGGCTGGGATGCACTGGTGCAATCTCTGCTCACTGCAACATCCGCCTACTGTGTTCAAGTGATTCTCCTGCTTCAGGCCTCTGGATAGCTGGGATTATAGTCGTGTGCCACCATGCCTGGCTAATTTTTATATCTTTAGTAGAGACAGGGTTTCACCATGTTGGCCAGGCTGGTCTCAAACTCCTGACCTCAGGTGATCCTCCTGCCTCAGCCTCCCAAATTGTTGGGATTACAGGCATGAGCCACTGCACCCAGCCTCATTTTTCTTAGAGTTTATAATTGCCTCATTCTTTAAAAACTGGAAATTGTTTTCTTTGAATAGCTGGCAAATGAGTCTGTCTTCCAGCAGCGTCGTAAATGTCCTTCACATGGCAAAACTGTCAGATAATTTAGCAGCTCAGTTTTTCTTTTCTTCTTTCTTGGAGACATTCCTCCTGGAGCAAGTCCAGTCTAAATGCATTGCTTTCTCTGCCCACTGCACAAATGTTGTATTGGGACTTCCTTTTGCTTCTCTTTTGTTTCCTGGGTACCGTGTTTTTCTCTTGTTATATAGTTTAGTCTTTAATTTTGATGGAATTTATTTTTCATAATTTCCTGGAGGTGGGAGGGTTAATGGAGATAAAATATTGAGATTTAATACATCTGAAATGTCTTTATTATCTCCTCACACTGCATTATTAGTAGGCAGGCTATAGAATTCTAGATTCTAAGTCATCCATCCTCAGTTTTTAAGACGTGGCTGTAGAGTCTTTGGCTTCCATTGTTCCCATGTAGAGGTCTAATGCCATTGTGATTCCTGATTCTTTGTTTTTGGTCTAGTTTTTTGAATTGTTAGAACCTTCTCTTTATTATATCTGTTAATAAGTATGATTTTTAAATTTTCTTTTCTTAAATTTAGCTTTTTCTACCAAGCTTTCTCTCATATATTGTGAATTGCTTCTTAATTGATGACACTGTTGTCAAAGACGAAGCTCTGGCCATTCTGGCCAAGCTCATTCTGAACAAAGCAGCACCTCCCACTGCTGGCTCGATGGCAATTGAAAAGTACCCTCTGGTTTTCTCACCGCAGATGGTGGGGTAAGTTCTACGTTTTTATTCCTGTAATGATGATAAGATTACCCATTTAAATATATCAAGAATACCGTAAAGAAATGAAGATCTACATGTAACTGGAAAGATGTCCATGATAAATTGTGTGAAGAAAGCAAGTTATAGAGCTACACACGTAGTATGTATAGTATGATCTCATTTTGCAAGGTAAAGCAAAAAGTGTGTATGAACATAGAAAAACATGGAAGGATACCCAAACCTGTTAGCTTTGTTTACCTCAGAAGGATGGTAAGTGAAAGAAAGAGGTGACTATTAATTTTTTTTAACCATTTATTTAAAAATTATTGTAGATTCACGTGCAGTTGCAAGAAATAGTACAGAGAGCTTTCCTATATTCTTCACTCAATTTTCCGCATTAGTGCATCTGGCATAAGCATATTGCAGTATCACAAGTGTAGAATTGACATTGGTGCAATCCACCAATCTTAGTCAGATTTCATCAGTTGTATGTGCACTCAACTGAGTGTGTATACATAGATGGTTATATAGTTGTATGCAGTTTTATCACGTGTTGATTATAACCACCACCGGAGTGAATATACGGAACTGTTCCCTCACCATGAGTATTCCTCATGCTACCTTTTAATAACCACACTCCTCCTTCCTCTCTCTGTTCCATCCATCCCTAGCCCCTGGCCCCCACTAATCTGTTATTTGTTTGTATAATTTTGTCAGTTCAAGAATATTATGTAAGTGGAATTATACAGTATACCATTTGAGATTGCTTTTTTTACTCCACATAAGTCCCTTGAGACTCATCCAAGTTGTGTTGATCAGTAACCCATTCCTTTCAATTGCTGAGTACTGTAACATTCTTTGGTTTGGATATAGCATAGTTTGTTAAAAATTCACTTGTTGAAGGTCATTTTAGGTCATTTCTAGTTTGGGGCTATTATGAATAAAGCTACTATGAATATTCATGCTTTCATTTCTCTGAGATAATTGCCCCAAAATTAAATTGTTGGGTTCTGTGATAAGTACATGTTAAGTTTTGTGAGAAGTGCCAAACAGTTTTTCAGAGTGACTGTGCCATTTTACATTCCTGCCACACATATATGAGTGATCGAGTTTCTCTGCATTATCACCAGCTCTTGGTATTTATCACTATTTTCTATTTTTGCCAGTCTGATCGGGACGTAGTAGTATCTCACTGTAGTTTTAATTTGCATTTCCCCAATGGCTAATGATATCGAAGCATCTCTTCATGTGCTCATTTGCCATCTCTGTATCTTCTATAGTGAATATCTATCCATTCATTTCTTTGGCCTATTTTCTAACTGGCATGTTTCTTTATTGTTCGATTTAGATATAAATCCTTTTGTCAGAAATGTGATTTAGCAATATCTTCTCCTCTTCTGGTAGCTTGCTTTATTCCTTACATTTTTGTTGCAGAGCAAAGTTTTAAATTTCCATGAGATTCAATTTAGTAAATTTTTCTTTCATACATAATGCTCTGGTGTCAAGTCTAAGAACTCTGCCTAGCCTTGGATCCCAAAGATTTTCCCCTATTGTTTTTTTGTAAAAGTTTTGTCATTTTATGTTTTACATTTAAGTCCATGATCCATTTTGAGTTCATTTTTGTGTAAAGTTTTGAGGTTAGATTGAGTTTCCTTTTTTACCTAGAGATGTCCAGTTGCTGTGGCAATATTTGCTAAAAAGGCTGTTTTTTCTTGTTGAACTGCTTTTAGCACTTCTGTCAAAAATCAGTAGGGTGTATATGTGTGGGTCTACTTCTGAGTTCTCTATTTTGTTCCATTGATCTGTGTGTCTGTCCTCTTTCAATACCACACTGTCTTATTACTATTGATGTAAAAGAAATCTTGAATTCTTAAAATAAAAGTCCTCTTGGTTTATTCTTTTTCAAATTTGTTTTAGCTATTCCTGGTCCTTTGCCTTTCTCCATAAATTTTAGAATGAGCTTGTCAATATCTACAAAAAAAAATCTTGCTGAGATTTTGTTAGGAATTACATTAAAGCTGTTGACCAATTTGGGGAGAATTGACATCTCCCCAAGGATACACAAAACTGTTAACTTTATTTCAGGAGGATGGTAAGAAGAGAAAATAAGTGACTATTCATTCTTAAATTATATACCTTTGTATTGTTTCAGTTGTTAAGTGTCATGGATTACTTTCTTAATTTCATTCAAAATGGCATATCCTTTAGAAGTTAAAAACAAAGCTATTTACATACATGAGAAGATTCGTCTTATCATTTCTCAAATAGTTAAGTGGGTATGCGTCTGGAAATTGTGGCTTAGAAAACAAGTTTCCTTGTCATTCCTTTGTTTTTATGCTTAATCTTCTTATTTCTCTTGGAGTAGTTAGACCTGTTGTTGCGTTTGTGGTTTTCTTTGAGGCGGAATTGATGGAAATTCCTTGAGTTTGTGCTGAGTACTCGACCTGAAGCATCCCTGTAGGTGGGACATCCCTGGCCCTGTCTCACAGTCACATAGCAGAGCTAGCTTTTGAGTTTGATCAGCTTGAGATTCTGGAGGAACCTATTTTCTTTTTCAGAGTTTTTTTCGTTATTATTATTTTGAGACCAGGTCTTGCTCTGTTGCCCAGCTGGATTGCAGTGGCACAACCATGGCTCACTGCAACCTCGACCTCCAGGGCCCAAGCTATCCTCTCAGCTGAGCCTCCCATAGCCATGCACCACCATGCCCTGCTAATTTTTATAGAGACGAGGTCTCACTATGTTACCCAGGCTGTTCTCAAACTCCTGAATTCAAGCGATTCTCTTACCTTGGCCTTGCACAGTGTTGGGGTTACAGGTTGAGCCACAGTGCCCAGCAAACTCATCTTCTTAACTCCTACTTATATTTTCTGTCTACCTGAAAGTTGCTTCTCTTAAAACATGCCAGCAGAATCTTGTTGGTTTTTAAATTTATTGAATTCTGATTCCTGAGGAGTGGTTAGTGAGTAACTCCTCCTATAGAGGCATTCCTTTGAAGCTTTTCTCTTGATTTGGCAACACCCAAGCCCGTCTCCAACAGGCAGATTCCTTGCACATGCCAAAACTGTGTTCTGTGCAGGTGGGGTGAAGCTGCTTTATTGTCTGGCTTCCATGAGGTGATGCTAAGGGACTGACTGAGACTGAGTATCAGACTTTATTACCCCATCATCTCACCTATCTCAGATGCTCCCAGAAAGGTGGTGTGTTAAAATAAATAAATAAATTTAGACATGCTAATTTGTGGCAAGTACCTCCACTTCTGTGTTTCTTTCTCTGCAAAAATATCCCTCTGCCACCCCCCACAGAGGTATGGTATGTGTGAATGGTCACCTTTGTCTTGATTCCTTCTATGAAGATTTAAAAATCATAGTTTTAATGTTACTAGTAACATTCCATTCACCCATCTCACCAGTTTGTTGTGAGAATAAATAAAGATAATAAATTTGAAAAGACCCTTTAGGAGCTAAACTTACTGTCATTTGACAAATGACAGTTTTTGAAAACTTACTATTATTTGACAAATGAAATAAGTTTTTGAAACTTATTTTTGGATTATTTGAAAGTTATTTTTGAATAATTTGAAACTTATTTTTGAGTCATTTTTTGAGTAATATTTTGAAACTTATTTTTGAGTCATTGACAAATGACAGTTTTTGAAAATTTATTGTCATTTGACAAATACTTAAGAGTATCAAGCACTAAAGGTAATAAATGTGAAAAGGCTCTTTAGGAGATAAACTTATTGTCATTTGACATATACTTACAGGGTAGCCACTGGACACTGGGGTGCAGCAAGGTATAAGAAAAAGGTTTCTTCTTTGGGGGAGAGGAATGTGGTGGGGCAGGTAAGCAAATAAGCAAGATGATTTCAGATCATGATAAAAGAAGACAAAGTGGTTGAGAGGGATAGTGGATGGAGAGGGGTCACTACTACTTTCCAGAGAGGGAACATTTGGTCCGATTTTAAGGTTATAAGGATCCAGCCTTGCAAAGATCTGAGTGAGAGACTTTCCAGGCAAAAGGAAAAGTTAACTGCAGAGGCTCTGGGACAGGAATAAGCTCAGCATGTTTGAAGTACAGAAAGAAACCTCTCTGGGTAAAGAGCAAGGAGGAGAGTGAGATGAGAGGAGATGAAGGTGGGCGAGAGTCATATCACAGAGCCCTACAGGATGAAGTAAGGAGTGTGGACTTCACTGGAGGAGCCATGGCAGGCCTGGTAAAACAGGAGTGACGTGGCAACTGATGACTCACTTTTGTTTTTTAAAGCATCTCAGTAGTTTGTAAGATTTTTGCAGATTTTTGAGTCATGATTATTACTAAAAAGACTATATGTATCAAGATGTGGTGGCTTTAAGGAATTGATTATTCAATTAACTTGATTATCTATCATGATTTCCAAACACTAAACATCCTGGTAAGTATGAAACAAAAGAGAATGTAGCTTTTTAGTGAATTTTTTTTCTTTTGTTTTTCTTCCTGACCCTACTTGACTGTTTTTTAGTGAATTTTAATGATAAAAAGGGCACAAGAGTAAAAACCTGATATTCCATTTCTGTTGCATAACAAGCTAACCAAACAGGAGTTGGAGGATAAATTGTAAAACAAATCATTCAACTTATTATTTCTGTGATTTTTTTTCTTTTGATTAGATTTTTGTCTTTCAAATGGGACTGAGGTATAGTACACTGGCAAAAATTAAAAAAAAGAAAAGGCTGACAAGAATAGTGCCAGACTCACAGGTATTCAAAACAGAATGTCATTGAGCAACTGTATCAGATCAAAGCAGCAGGAGGAAATGTCTTATATGTCATAATCATTTTAGTGATATTTGTCAGCTTCATCACAGTAACTTTGCAACATAATTGTACATTTGGGGAAAGTAATAAAATTCATGTCAAAAAGGAAAGGGCGAATGGGGGAAGTCAGTTCATTTCAGTGAATTGCCAATCAAAAACATGCCCAGCAGCACAAAATTGAGAAATAATGCTTAAAACGAGAAGAAACTTGGTTTAAGTTATAAAGCAAATTTAAAAAGAAGTGAAAGGAAGTAGAGCCAGTGGAGTTGAAAAAGCCCCTCACTGAAAACTCAGTAAATGACTCACATTTGTTTAGCCCAGCCACCACCACCAGTTCCTTCCCACTAGTGCTCCACAATGCTAAGAACCCAATTTTATTTCAGGCTTCAGAGGGCAAGAGCGATGACATTCTCTGTTATTTTAAACATGTTTTTTTTTAATCCTTCAGATCCCATGTAAAGCAGAGGAAGACTCGATCCAAGGGCGGAAAGAAACAGTTTCCAGTATTGGACTATCTTTTATCTATAATTCAGTTACCTCCAAATAAAGATACTGCTTACCTCTCACAATCTTGGGCAGCCCTTGTGGTGTTACCTCATATTAGGTAAGAAAATAAGCTATTTAATTTTGAAAGAGATAACGTGCTGATTAAAATATGTTTTGCCATTCCTTGCTGACCTATGAAAAAAACCATTGAATGCCAGTTTGAACTTTCCCTTTCTCTCTCTCTTGGACAGACCTCTTGAGAAAGAGAAGGTGATACCACTCGTCACCTGCTTCATAGAGGCACTCTTCGTGAGTGTTGACAAAGGGAACTTTGGGAAAGGTCAGTTACAGTCATCATTTGTTCTCTTCTCTTCTTTTCTGGCACACTCAAAGTAATTGTAAACACATGGGATATTGGAGAATAATATTTACATTATGTTCTGGCTTAACCCCCTGGATGATAAATCCAGAAGAAATGAGGATACGATGGGCATATCTCACTTGTACCACATAATGTGGTGACTGGGTCACGGTGACTTGAGCATAAGGAAGGGGCCATATCAAAAGGATGCCATGGTTAGAAGACCATTTGTTTTTGAGCCCCATACCAGGTCCTATTTCTCAGCTCCCACATGTATCTGACCCCTACTTTACACCTTCTGCTCCAAGCAAATCCATTTGCTTACCCTGAGCAAGACATTCTTTTACAATTGTAGGGCTGCCTTTGCCCACATGTTTCCTCTGCATGGAGGCCTTTCTAGGTCTTTGCCATTCGGTGAACTCTTACTTATCTTTCAAAACTCAGCTCAGGCACAACACCTCTAGGAAGGCCTTCAGGACTGTTCAGGCAGAATTAGACTGCCGTGCCCAAAACACCATTTCCTATTGGATACTTATATGTCTCCCTCACTGGCCTGCAAACAGCAGTTTAAAAGCAATTATTTGATATTTTGTTTTATTCTAATGCAGAATTTTTTTTTAAATCACGTGTATATAGCAGGCATTCGTTCACTTAAATATTAATATTAATGTGCTATGTCCTGTGTTAGATATTAAGCAGGCATATTAGAGAATTAAAGTGGACTCGCCACCTCTCAAGTGCTCCGTAGCCATATGTGGCTGGTGGCTACCATACTGCATTGTGGCGACATATTAGGAGAAGTACTTTTACCATTGTGGAAAGTTCTATTGGGGAGCACTGTTCTAGAGCCTAGAGCAGCAGGGGCTGGTGAAATCTTTTTGTAAAGGACCAAATTAGTAAACGTTTTAGGTCTTGTGGGCTACATTCAGTCCTTGTGGCACACATACATAAATATATTTTTTAGACAACTCCTGCAAAATGTAAAAAACATTTTTAGCTTGCAGCCCATATAGAAACAGGCCACCTACCAGATCTGACTTGCGGACCATAGTTTGCCGACCTCTGGGATAGAGATGAAATGGATACCATGGCTCAGGCCTGTAATCCCAGCACTTTGGGAGACTGAGGTGGGAAGATCACTTGAGGCCAGGAGTTTAAGACCAGCCTGGGAAACATAGTGAGACCCCCGCTCTCTACTTGAAAAAATAAGGCTGGGTATGGTGGCTCATGCCTGTAATCCCAAGACTATGGGAGGCCTAAGTGGTGGATCACCTGAAGTCAGGATTTTGAGACCAGCCTGGCCAATATGGTGAAACCCCGTGTCTACTAAAAAGACAGAAATTAGCTGGGCATGGTGGCACATGCCTGTAATCTCAGCTACTTAGGAGGCTCAGGCAAGAGAATCGCTGGAACCCGGGAAACGAAGTTTACAGTGAGCTGAGATCACACCACTACACTCCAGCCTGAGCGATGGAGCAAGATTCTGTCTCAATAATAATAATAATAACAATAATATCATTAATTGAATATATTATGGGTAGTAGCCATTGGATATGTGACTTCTTATAAACTTGAGAAATAAAATCAACATAAGTTTTACACCAAGATACTTTCTTAGCTATTGATAAATCCAAGCCTGCACTCCTGAGAAGTCCTAGTTTTGATAACACCAGTGAATGGGACCATTATACTTGGTCCTGATTTTGGTTAATGGAACATACATACATTTTTATTCTCAGGCTGAAGCAATCCTCCCACCTCCACCTTCTGAGTAGCGGGGACTACAGGTGTGAACCACCACACCCAGCTAATTTGTAATCTTTTATAGAGATGAGGTCTTACTATGTGGCCCAAGCTCATCTTGAACTTCTGGCCTCAAGTGGTCCTCCCACCTCAGCCCCAAAAAGTGCTGGGATTACAGGTATGAGCCACTGTGCCCAGCCTGTATTTTTCTCAAGAAAGGTAAAATATAGGACTTGGAAACTTCTCTTTTCTGTTTCTTTCTGTGACATTCGAATGTTTGACAGATAATTCTTTGGAAGGCAGAAACTCACTTTAAGAACTTCAAATAAGTAGCAAGTATTCGGCAAATAAGGTGTTTGATAGTTATAATGTCAAATAAATAAGTAATGTGGTTTCTCCTGTTTTTCTGCCCTTAGGAAATTTTTTTGTTCTTTGTCAAGCTGTAAATACTCTACTAAGTTTGGAAGAATCTTCTGAACTTCTTCATTTGGTTCCTGTGGAACGTGTGAAGAATTTAGTATTGTAAGTAAACACATCTTCCACTTGGCTTAGTAATGAATAAAATATAAAAGCCTCTATTTTCGTGAAATGTTGGACACAGTGAAAATTACTTTGATTTATTTTGTACCTGAGTTGCATTCACATGGTGAAATTTAAAATTGCTGTAGATCCTCCAGTTAAAATAAGTACATTTTTGACACAGTCTTTAAATACAGATTCTTCTTTGTAAAGGATGTGTTATTGCGTGTGTAGACTGGTGTTGTAAAGTTTAAAGGGTTCGTAATGCTGATCATTCCCAGCTGTAGTTTAGCCAGCCTTTGATTTTGATAGTAGCACAGAGCCATTTGTGGGGAGCTAACAGTGTATCTTTTCTAAAAGTCAAGCCTTGCTGCTTTTTTTTCTGGAGTCTACTCCATTTTATTTCCAAGTATTTTAAAGATTTATTCATTCACTTGATTCAGTAAGTAATCATTTGCCTTTCTCACGTACCAAGCCCTATTCTAGGCACTGTGAAACATAGTGAGTAAAACAGACACAATTCCCTGCCTTCGTGTAACTGATGTTCCAGCCAGAAGAGGCACTACACAGAATAAATAAGTAAACTATATAGGGTGTTAGGAGGTGTTAAGTGCCGTGAAGAAAAACAAAGCAGAGCAAGGGGATAGGGAGAGTCTAGAGGTAAGGGGGAAGCAGCAGTTTCAAATCGAGATGGCCTTACCAAGGCAGAGATACTTGAGCAGAAGCCAGAAAGCAGTGAGGGAAGGAAGCCATGAGGATACTTGTGGCCTGGGCTGCTCCCTGGGTTCCAGACCTGGAGGTGACATGAGTGCCAACGCTCTGTGGGGGTGGTGGGTGCCTGGCCGGAGCAGCAAGGAGAGGTCATTGTGGCTGAGCAGAGCACGAGAGTGGGTGGTAGGAGAAGAGGACATAGAGGTGGAGGCAGTAGACCTCCTTAGGTCACCGTAGGGCCTTGGCGTTTACTCTGAATGAAAGGGGAGGCCCTGGGAGGATGTTTGACAGTGGAGTGACTTTGACCTAAACAGAATCACTCTGGCTGCTGTGTTGAGATGAGACTGTAGGGGAGTTAGGTCTCCTTTAATGCTATAATAATCCGGAATCTCTTTGCCTTTCCAAATGTGGGTGAAGTTGGCATTTCTCCATGGTTAACTGCATTGGTTTAAATTAACTTTCTTTAAAGAGGATTACTTCTTTGACATCACCATATTTACCCTATTACCTTGTCTCCCTTTTTAAATCATTCTGTTTAAACTTGATTAGCTCTCAAAAAGGGAAAGTGAAGAAAAGGGAAAGGAAGGAATAGGAATCCTCCTTGTGGAGTTTAAGTTGGATAATGTATACAATAACAGTAATAAACAATTGCATTGATTGTGTCCTTATTATATGCACATTATGTGCATTGTTTAATTTAACCTTCACAACAACTCCATGATGTGTAGGTACTGTTATCATTATAGATGGAGGAACTAAAGTTTCCAAAGAAAGCCCTGGCCTGAACTCCCAATGAGTCTCCCTTCTTCCGCCCCTGCACTGCTGCTTCTGAGTGTAGGACAGATCGTGCCACTCCTTTGCTCACTACCCTCTGGTACTGCGCTTCTCAACTGGAAGCAACCCTGGAGTCTTCCTGACTGTCACAGTGGGGGGAAGAAAACTGTTACTAGCATCTGGTGGGTGGAGGCCAGGGATGCTGCTGAGCCACCTGCAGTGGGCAGCACTGCCCTCCACCACAAGAGTTCTCTGGCTCAAAATGTCAGTAGTGCTGCTGTAGAGAAACCTTGCTCAAGAGGTATCCCATCTTACTCCATATAAAATCCAGTGTCCTCATCATGTTCCTTGGGGCTCTGTCTGAACTAACCCCTGGCTACTTCTGACATCTCCAGGTACTCTTCATTAGCTCAGTTCCAGCTGAGCTGGTCTCCTTGATGTTCCTGCAGACAAGCACACCTCAGTCTGGGACTTGGCATTGCAGTTCCCTCTGCCTAGAATGCTTTTCTTTCAGATGCCCTTTTAGCTCACTTTTTCACTTCCTTTGGTCTCTGCTTTTTAGGAGCACCCCTGTATCAAATGGTGCTTCTCTTCACCCCTATACCGTGTCCCCACAATCCCCTGCACACCAGCCTTTATCAAGCCTTTTTCCCCTGGTTTACTCTTCTCCACGACACTCATCATTGTCATAATACTTACTTGTCGGCTACTTTTCCCTACTAGAATATAAGTTCTGGGAAGAGGAAGTTTGTCTTTTGTCAACTGCTATATCTACCGTATCTAGAAAAGTCAATAGCATATAGTAGTACTCAGTGAACATTTGTTGCCTAAGGATGGCACGGAGAGGTTAAGCAACTTACCTGAGGTTACACTGCTGATGAGTGATGGGGCTAGATTCAGCCCTGGGCTGCCCTACCCCAGAGCCTGTGTGTCAGACCACTCCTCTCTACTGCTTTCCTCATTAGCTCGATGCCTGGCACATGACAAACACTTAGTAAATATTACATATATACATATGTATTTTTTTAAGAAAGACTCGATATATATTTAACCTGGCTGTCATTTACAACTATGTGGATTGAAGAGGCAACATTGGAGTCTAGCATATTCTACTCCCACCTCTGCCTGCAACCAGCTGGGTTCCCTTGCTCAGTCATTACTGCTAGGCCTCAGATTCTTCATCTATGAAGTGAGCTAAATATTCACATGAGACTTTTGCCTATTATCTTTTACATTTTTTTCATCTGTGATCATGTTCTGTGGCTTATACTATAGTCTAGTTACTCTGGAGCATATGGTGCAGTTTGGGTCTAATAAACATCTCGTTGCAGAACGTTTCCTCTGGAGCCATCTGTGTTGCTGTTGGCTGATCTCTATTATCAGAGATTATCCTTGTGTGGCTGCAAAGGGCCACTTTCCCAGGAGGCTTTAATGGAATTATTTCCCAAGTTACAGGCAAACATTTCAACTGGTGTATCCAAGGTAATGGTGTTTTGTGGTAGTGTGTTCTTAGTCTCTCCTGTTTCTATATGGACTGCGGTGGTTTTCAGAGCATCTTACTTAGAAAGTGTTGCTGTGGGATGATTTCTGTTTAAAGCAATTATTCTTAAATGTTGGCCTGAAAACTGATTACAGTAGGATTAGTTAGAGAAATTAATAAAAATACAAATTTTGGGTCCCTACCCTCAAAGATTCCAATTCAGTAGGGCTAGGGTGGAACTGAAAAATCAACATAGTTTTTTTTTAAGTCTTCTATGTGGTTCTCCTGCTCATTTAGGTATGTGGAAATACCTGAATTGTACATTAGTTAAAAACAAAAATCGCTAACTTTAATTGAATTGTCAGCTTAATCAACTTCTTTGAACTTGTTTACAGAAATGGTTATAGTGTCATAGTTCAAAGAAAGAGTTATGGTCCATGTACTATTTGAATTAGGTGTTGCTTGGTGTTGAATATGAAACAAGGGCTAGAATAGACGCATATTGCTCTGGTCAAATGGTATTTTTTTTTTTAATTCTATAAAACTTAAATCTCGCTGACTGTGAATTAGATTCTTTTATGGTTAAACTTTGGAATTTGAAAGATGCCTTTTACTTTCTCCAGATTCGGCTTTCGACAATAAGGATCCTAAACCATTTTGAGGTCCAGCTTCCAGAATCAATGGAGGTATTTTAACTGTATAAAAATACATAGTTTTACATATTATTGTAATTTCCAAAATGATACCTTTGCAGAAAATTAACATACTTTATACATATCTATCATATCATAAAATTAATTTTTTTGGGGGGGTAATTCTTACTCTTTTCTACCAACAAAGTCACCACTGAAAATCTACCGTTAAATGGTAAATGTTCTTTCAAACTTTTTGAATACACACACACAGATAATTTAAACAAATGATATCATGGGGTTTTTCCATACAGTTACCTCTATGTCTACTTCATACCTCCCTCATTTCATTTCTTTTCTTTTTTTTTTTTTTTCTTTTTTTGAGACGGGGTCTTACTCTGTCATCCAGGCTGAAGTGCAGTGGCATAATTTTGGCTCATTGCAATCTCCACCTCCCCAGCTTAAGCGATCCTCTTAGCTCAGCCTCCCAAGTAGCTGGGATTACAGGCGCCTGCCACCATGTCCGGCTAATTTTTGCATTGTTAGTAGAGACAGGGTTTTACCACGTTGGCCAGTCTGATCTCAAACTCCTGACAAGTGATCTGCCTTCCTTGGCCTTCCAAGGTGCTGGGATTACAGGTGTGAGCCACTGCGCCTGGCCAGTATCTACCTCATTCCTTTTGAAGTTTGAATACTACTCCACAGTTGAAAATGTCTTATTTAGCCACTTTCCTGTTGATGGATGGTTAGGTGGGTTTTGCTTTTTTTTAGGATTTCAAACAACACTGCAGTGAACATTCTTATACAGATATGTTTATGTAGGGAAATAGTTCTATAATGCAGATTACTAGGAGTAGATTTGTGAAGTGAAAGCATATATACATTTTATTTTTATTTCAACAAATGTTGCCAATTAATTTAAGTGACTTTTGAGAATGATTTTCCTGTTTTTTAGTTGTCGTTTAGGTGCTAGACACTAAATTATCTACCAAGAAGTAAATGGTGTGAGGAGAAAAGAATCGCTTACCAAAAAAAGTGTTGGTTATTTCATTAAAAATATTAACATATTCCTGTTTTTCTGTTTTTAGACCTTTGCTCACATTTAAGGTTCGTTTTGGAAAATCAAAATACTGACCTATCTTCTCTACGGTTTTCTCTGGTTATTCAGGATGATGGGGTCTCAGAGCAGCAGTCTGTCTTTGCCATATTACGCCAGGCAGAGCTTGTTCCAGCAACTGTGAACGATTATAGAGAGAAGCTTCTTCATTTGAGAAAACTAAGACATGATGTGGTGCAGACTGCAGTCCCAGATGGGCTATTACAGGAGGTAGTGCTTCTTTTTTTTTTTCTTTTTAATTAGTGTTTTAAATCCTGTTTTGGGATGCATACCAAGTAGTCACCAAGATGATAATAATAATAATAATAATAATAATTTAAAATAACAAAGGAAATCCCCAGTTCCCTTAAATGCTTTGAGTTAAGTAGCTCTGCCAGGTTTTTAAGAAGTAGAAAAACTTAGTATTCTCTCTTTCAGGCATTAGGCACTGTACCTGGCCATGTTAATACCTTTTTAGAAATGAGTAAGCAGGGGCTCACTTAACCTGAGTGACATAGGTAGGTAGGTAGGTAGGTAGGTAGGTAGGTAGGTAGGTAGGTAGTGGCCACAGAGGACTCAGTGTCAGTTTTAAAGTCTGCTTTTCTTTACTAGATTTGTTTGCTACTGCAGAACATCAGCTCTCTATGTTTTATATCAGTTTTCATTCCATGACCCTTGAAGATACATCACAGATCCCTTTGGGAGTAAGGCCCCAAGGGCCTTACTTTTGTTTTTTTTTTGTTTTTTTTTTTGAGGATGGGCCTGGAAGGCCAGAGCTGCAGCCCCACCCAGGGGGCAGGCAGGGGTTCCTGAGCTCAGCCGGCACACGGGTGGGGCATGTCCCCAAGGAGGGATTGGTCCCGAACCAGAGAGGTGTCCTGAGGGGAGAGAGGATTGGCAGAAAGATGTGTTGGTTTCTATAGAAGAGAAGCTACAAATCAATTATTTTCAAAATCAGGAACCCCCCCCACCCCCTTTATGCATGAGTCCCTTCTTCCTGTAAAAAAGTGGATGCCCTCTTCTTGATTCTGTTTATGGCTCCACTGCCCAGATGGGAGGCTGCCAGAGGAGGCCCTGGGCATCAGAGCCCGCCCAACCCTGTTGTGCCTGGGCTGGGAAGGGACCCTTTCTCGGGAAAAGCAAAGTTCGGTGAGTGGCTTACAGACCCTGTGAAGTGAGGGTTGATTTTGTGATAAACATTTTTCTGTTTTTATTTTCTGCATTCTTTCTTTAGTCAGAGCAGTTCTGCTCTTGCCTGTTTTATATATTAGGGTCTCCTGTTTCATTTGGAAAAAGACTGCTTCTAGAATATATACAAACACCCCACCCCTAAGTAATAATAAAACTAGCAATCTAGATGGTGCCTCCCTAGCACTTGGGGGTATTAGTAATACGGACCCTCATTCCAAAAGATGACTGGGAAACTTTAGCCTCTGACTGAACTTGCAAAGCCTCAGCCATTCACAGCATGTTTCCTTGCATTCTTTGGCATATGTGCGTTACTGACTACTGTTGAAGTTTTGTCTTAATCTGGTGACCCCGACATTTGTTAGAAAGGTATTTAATCATTAGTCAAATCTGTTCATTTAAATGAATGAACACCTCGAGTGAATTTGAATAATATGTTTGCTGTAGTGATTCTTCTATTTTAAATTGTGAGTGACATTTTGAGGAGAAGAGAAAAATCAGTATACACTAATTTTGGATTTTGGATTGGTGCCTGTAACTTTTTTTCTTATTGCGTAGGCTTCTTCCCAAACCTCAGGTTTTTCAACTTGGGACGTTTGCATTTCAAAACTGCTGTTCTTCTGTATTGTATTTCATTGCCCACTACTAAACTAGTCTCCTGTGATTGCAGGTGCCACTTCGTTATTTGTTAGGCATGCTGTATGTTAATTTTAGCGCACTCTGGGATCCTGTTATTGAACTCATAAGGTAAATGTGTTAAATGGGCTGGAACTATTCTGTTTTAACTACTGCAGTATGATGGGGCCCAGATTATACTCCTTCTAGGTGTGATTTAAATGAATGGGTGTATATGGTATTTACAGCTACTTTAAATCCTTTGTGAGACAAGGTAAATTAAAAATAAACATGAGCTATTCTTTCTGGTGCCACATCTTCAGCAGTTCCAATGTTATATGTGTGTCTCTGTGTGCCGAAATAACTTTGGAGGACTTTCTCTGTTTGCTTTTATGATACTTTTGTGTTACTAAAATTTTTTACAGCAAGGAGGTATAATAATTGTATAATTTTTTTTTTATAATTGAGTCATTGAGCCATTCTTAAAGAATAAAGACTTTCAAAACCTTGCTGTGTAGCATCCAAAATCCCTTTAGCCCCCAAAAGCCTTCAGTGGTCACTTAGAAAATATATCTTATGGCTCATGTGTAGAAATCTGTCTTTAGACATTTGTCTTCAGATAATACACACTCATTTTTTATTAGATTGGAAACATGTCATGTGAAGCCTTTGAAAACCCCAACGATTAGTTATTAGTTCTTATTTGACAGAATAAGAGAGTTACCATTTATAGACAGATCCCTTTACAATTTGAAACCAATTTGTCTACCTTTTACTATCCTTCAAAGCCATCAAACTAGTGTGCCAAAAGCAAGATTCTCCCAACATCAGCTTCATTATTTTGTTTATTGCACTTTCAGAAGAGAATTTGACATATGGGTTACCAATAGCACACTATCAACAGTGTTGGTTCTTCAATTACTAAACCCATGAATCATCCTCCCTGTGGCTGGGCTGTCTTCCTGTTGGGCACCTCTTTCTGTTTGGAAGGATAGAAACAACAACACACCTGTTGGTTCATTTTCTGAGTATAGTTTGTCCACAGCATATATAGTTCATGTCATGTGTAAAGTTTATATATATTCTTAGAAAATCAGTGACAGAATATTTGAGAGTATTGTTGCTATGATATCCAACTACATAAACACTTTATTGTGATCCATCTAATGTCTCCTTTTAAGTTCTGAAAAGTATGTTTCATATAGTCAGTAAATGTTTATTTTGCCTTTGTGTTAATAAGTATATTTAAATTTGGTGGAGGGAAACTCATTATTTTTAAGTTAGTTTTGAACAAACTGACTTTTCTCTCCAGAGGCCTCCTTCTTCTCTTAATGGATTTTATTCATGCCATATGCCCTAGTCCCATTAGCGTGACTTTAAAAATGATTTTCTCTTAAGGATCTACTTACATTTTTAAAAATACTCTTTAGTGCTCTTTGACTATAAAAATAATTTGTGCTCAGTGCAGGCATTTTGAAATATATGGAAAAGTGCAAAAGGTGTTTACGACCCCACATTGAGGGATAACCTAATTAACATTTTAGTTATAGCCTTTCACTCTTTTTTTTCTATGAGCAATCTTAAAATGACCATCCCACACTTTTTGTTTTGTGATTTTTTTTTTCTTAGTTCTCATGCACACGAAATGGAAAATAAGCAATTTTGGAAAGTCTACTATGAGCATCTAGAAAAAGCAGCTACACATGCTGGTATGTAAGGGGTTGTGAGTAGGCTGCCAAGAAAGGTGGTTGCTTAACTGTTTCACTTTTACCTCTTAATTAATTACTCGGAAAACAGAGATAAGACATATTATCTTGATAACTTTTGGGAGTGACATTGTCTCCAACTCCCGACCTCAGGTGATCTGCCTGCCTTGGCTTCCAAAGTGCTTGGATTACAGGCGTGAGCCACCACGCCCAGCCTTGGGAGAGACATTGTTTCCTTACATTATATATATTATGCATTTCCAATCCATTAGGAATGCCCTTTCTTGAGGAAACACATAAGTTAAATATCAACATTTGTCTAGTGGTTATGATGACTTTTTTCCTTGCAGAGAAAGAATTACAGAGTGATATGAGAGATGAGAAATCCATTGAAGATGAAAGTTTGGAGCAGACCCAGGAAGGAGATGTTGGAGCCCTTTATCATGAGCAGATAGCATTGAAAACTGACTGTCGGGAAAGACTGGACCACACCAACTTCAGATTCCTGCTCTGGAAAGCTCTGACAAAATTCCCAGAGAGAGTAGAGCCACGGTCCAGGGAGCTTTCTCCACTTTTCTTGAGATTTATCAAGTAAATGTCCTCTTCTAAGAATATGTCCCTGGTGGGGTGTAAAGAAGAGAGCGTGAGAAGTATTAACCTCCCAAATTAGCTGAGTTCTTTGTGTTTTTTTGTTTTTTGTCTTTTTTCTTTCTGCTTCTAATCATCCATTAGGCTGAGTTCTTTATACATCTGTCACATTTTCAAATCACTGGCACAGCTGTAAAGCACTGGCTGTATCAGGTAACAACTAGACTACTTTAGTTCACTATTTAATTTTTATCTCAATCAAAATTTAAGCAGTGCACAAATGGTATTCATAAAAAATTCCAGGTTACAGTATAAGAAGGGCCACATTGAGTTTGATCCGCGTAGAAAGGCTTTGTTATTTCTTGTCCTGTTATTCATTATTTTATTGCCTGCCTGGGGGCTTGAAAGTGTTTTCCAGTGACCTAACACCAACATTGTTTTGGGCCTTTTGACGTTTCCACCTACAGAGTTTTCTGGAGCATTGTTTTGTTTTGACTGGATATGCTATGTGAGAGTCTGATTGTATTAAAACTAAAGATGAGGGGTGTCTTGTGTAGAACATTACAAAAAAAGCATGATTTCCTATAGTAGTTTCCTGGGGAAATGCTGTGGGGTTAGGTCAAGCAGGCCATAAACTACAACATGCCTGACTTGTTCAGAGAACAGCAAGATCTGAGTGGCTCTAGCAGAGTGATCCAGGGAGGACAAGGTTGGAGATGAGGGCAGAAAGTCAGCAGGAGATGAAATTGTGTAGGGCCTTTAAGTAATAGGAAGGACTTTGGCTCTTTCTTTCGGTGAAATGAGAAGCTATTTGGAGGTTTAAACAGCAGACTAACTTAAGGTTTCTTAAGGATTTTTCTGGGTGCTGTGTTGAGAGGAGACTGCAGAATAACATTGGTAAGAGTATAGAGCAGTCAGGAGGAGATTGCAAGTCCAGGCAAGAAGTGACGGCAACTTAACCAAGGTTATAGCCGTGAAGATAGGTATTTTTTGAATGATTTCAATGCAACAAGTTACATTTATGAAAGATGGCAACTAGATCAGCCTCTGGGATTTGCCAGCAGATCAGATGTGGAATGGGTGTGTGTGGTGGGGAGTGGGACAGGAAGGAGGGAGGGAAGGAATGGGGGAGGGGTAGACTCAAGGATGTTCCCTAAGGCTTTGGCCTGAGCAACTAGAAGAAAGTTACTATTTACTGAGATAGGAAGAATGTAGGAGTTGCAGGTTTGTGGTGGACAATTAAAAGTCCATTTTTAGATGTTTTAAGTTTGGAATACTGAATAGATAACCAAGTAGAGGTGTCATGTGGAGAGGCATTTAATTTAGTTCAGCGTTAAAGGGAAAGGTTTGATCTGGAGATAACAAATTGGAAATTATCAATGTATAGATGGTATTTTAAATCATCAGATAGGGAATGAAGTCAGCTAGAGTGTGCCTGTAGAGAGAAAAGACTTCCAGGGTCTGATGCCAATATTTAGAAATGAGGAGATAAGCAACCAGCAAAGAAAGCCAGGAAAAAGTGACAGAAGAACAAAGCCCACTTGGTATCCTGGAAACCAAGTGAAGAGACTATTTTAAGGCGGCACTAATCAGTTGATTCAGATGTGTCTGAGAAGTCAGTCAGATGAGAAATAAGAAGTGACCATTGGCTTTGGAATGACCTGAGCAAGAGTGACCCACATGAAGGTGACCCTAAGGAGTTATTTTGATTAATCTGAGCTGTTGTTGTTGGGGTTAAGACTTAACATTATTGGCCAGGCACAGTGGCTCATGCCTGTAATTCTAGCACTTTTGGGGGCCTAGGCAGGCAGATCACATGAGGTCAGGAGTCTGAGACCAGCCTGGCCAACATGGTGAAATCCCATCTCTGCTAAAAATACAAAAATTAGCTGGGCGTGCTGGTGTGTGCCTGTAGCCTCAGCCACTCGGGAGGCTGAGGCAGGAGAATCACTTTAACCCAGAGGCGGAGGTTGCAGTGAGCCGAGATCCTGCCACAGCACTCCAGCCTGGGCGACAGAGACAGAGTGAGACTGTCCCTGCTACCCCCCAAAAAGACTTAACAATGTGTATGTATGGGATACCATTGTAAATGATCCAGACGGGAGGGGAGAATTGGTAATGCAAGAAGGAGGTTGAAATGGCTAGAACCAGCCAGGCATTGTTGTTCACGCCTATAATCCCAGCGCTTTGGGAGGCGGAGGCGGGCAGATCACAAGCTCAGGAGTTCGAGACCAGCCTGGCCAATATGGTGAAACCCCATCTCTACTAAAAATACAAAAATTAGCCAGGCATGGTGACGTGCGCCTGTATCGCTGCTACTCAGGAGGCTGAGGCAGAAGAATCACTTGAACCTCAGAGGCAGAGGTTGCTGTGAGCCAAGATGGCGCCACTGCACTCCACCCTGGGCGGCAGAGTTAGATTCTGTCTCCAGAAAAAAATGACTAGAACTATGTCTTCAAATAGGTAAGAGGAAATGGATACAATGCATAAATTCAAAGGTTTGCATGAATGATTCATTCTGGCAAAGGCACAAGCGAAGATGTAGCAGGTCAGTAGATAGAGTGGCAGAAGAGCAATGATTTTCTCTTTTTCAAATAGTTCCTTGGGCATAAATTTATTGAATAAGAATGGTGTTTAGCTTTTTTTTGCTTTGTTTTGAGGGTTATATTAAATCATGTTTATCAGCTGTTTTTGAATTGCAAGGGCTGTACATATGTCAGCTGGCATTTGTGGTGTTAGTAGCATATGAAGTTTTTGCCATGTTAATTTTCTATTTTCCCTAAAGAATTAGTTTACCCCATAGCTTAAGGATAAGATCTTATGCTAATGGTACAATTTGCTGTGACGTAGAGGTAGAAACAGGAGCCTGTAACAGGAAGTGGGTCTCTGAGTTTAGAAAGATTTAGAAACTAAAGATACACAATTCTAAGAAATGTTTAAATTAATACTGTGGGCATGGATTACGTATAAATAATACATTTATAGATCATCCAAACTAATGGAAAACCCAAATGTCACCTTTAATTCTGACTTTGAAGTATATTATAGGCTTTTTGTTTTTTGGCTAGCAATTTATATTTCTAAATATGTTTCAATTAATTTGGTATTAGAACTAATTTGTGAATCCTTTGATTCCTTTGTAAACATTGTCTGAGACAAGCCAAACCAGGAACAAGAATGAATGACTAACAATGGCAACAGCATCCCAATAAAAGGTGGCATCTACTCCCACAGAGTACTTACTGTGTGCTGGGCACTCTTATAGATGCTTTTAATAGATGAATGAGTGAACATGCTATTCATGGAGATAAAGGTTACAGTATGTAATATGTGGTTAATTGAATGTTGCACATATAATAGGTATGTTATTAAGTGGATGATCGTGCAGTTTTTAACTTACAGAAACTTTACTCATTTCATTGATCCATTTTTTATTTATTAAGTGCTAGATTCTGCTAGATGTAAATATAAAGGATCATACTGTCCCAGCCCTCAGATTGTAGTTTAGTGTTACTGATCTGGACGTTAACTTGTGCTAACCTAGTTTCTTTTAGGAAGGTTGGTAGGGTGCTATCCTCAAACATGTTATTTTATCAGTGTGTTTTTGAGTGAGGACTTGAAAGGCCATCCAGTTTCCTACCATCTTTAGCCCAGTGCCTGCATTCAATAGACAACAACAGGTTAATTTGTGGATGAGTGAATGAAAGTGACACAAACTAATGCATTAAATGACAGACTTCAAGATAATATTCACTAATTACAACAATGGACCACAAGTAAAGGATGAAATTTAACAAACAAAGAACAAAGTGAATACTGTATTAAGCTTAGCTGCACAAGCTTAGCTTAGAGGAGATAAAACATAAAGACTCACAGATTTTCAGTGCATGGACATTCAGTTTCAATCTTCATCATGTTTTGGCTGCCCAAAAAAGTTTTGGAGGTGATAATTCCATCTATCTTATTAATCCATACCTGAAGGACTAAATTTTGTGATCGTACTATACTTTCAAGAGAACTTTGGCAAAGCAGAATGTATCTGATGGAAAGTGAGCAGCACAATCCTAATGCTGTACTTTAAATCATTTAATATAATTCATCCCTAACCTCTTATCCCCCAGTGGTGGTTCCAGAGTTAGGAAGACTTGATTTCTACTTAGTACAAGATAGGCATTTCAGATATTTTTAATAGTGTAATGGTGGAATGGGCTATCTTCTACAATTAGTGATTCACTTGTCAAAAAGCATACTAAAGAAGGACCAAATTAAAAAAGAGTAATATTGTGGAAGCTTGACTAAGGTGCTACTGGTGTGTCTTCAGTGTGTGATTCTGTGAACTGTGGACATCTCTTGTGAACAGAATCAGGACATTTCAGATTGGTGTGCATTCTTCATCAGTCTCCTATCACTTTCTTTCCATGGTAGCAATGAGTATTACCCAGCAGATCTACAAGTTGCTCCAACCCAGGATCTGCGGAGAAAAGGCAAAAGGTTGGTGGCAGAGGAAATCGAAGAGGAACCTGCCTTAGGAGATGATGAAGAGTTGGAGGAAGAGGCAGTGCCCCAAAATGAATCCTCACAGACGAAAAAGACAAGAAGAGCCGCAGCAAAGTAAGTTCACCATTGCTGAAAAATCACAGATCCACGGTTCTAGTAGGAACAGGAAGAGGTCTGTTACGGCTTTATACAAAATGAACAACTCAGATAATTATTTATGTAAATGCTACATCTTCCTGGGATTTTCCTTAACAGCTTAAAAAAAAACCGCCATTCTTCCGAGTTTTTTGGTTAGTTACTATTAGTTTTTGTTTGTTTAGCTACATAATGGTAGCTTGGGAAGAATTTTGAGAGTCATCTAACTGTAGCCTCTTTTTATAGGTGAGAACTTTGGGACCTGGAATGTTTGGATATTCTTTGACCTTTGTCGTGTGCTTACTTAGCATGAGGGTATTGTGTTTGTGTGCTAGGGAAACATGTAATGGAACATCCTTTTTCTTATAAATAATCACACTAGCACTTTTTTTTTTTTACTTCTACCCACCTTCCCCACCATCCTGTCAGCACTTTACCGTTTAACTTGTCTCCTACTGGTTACTTTTTTCTCATGCTGGTGTTATACTCTTTTCCTTATTCTCTTAGTTGTTCATTTACCTAAATTGTTTGAAACCCAAAAGAAGAAGTGATCATGCTTTTAGAAGTTTCTTCAGTTTACTTGATGATTGTCTGAATTGAGTGTCTGAAGTCCACTGGATTGGTGCAACTGTTATTTTAACACTTTAGATCTCAATCTGATATGCCCATTGGTTTCATATTTCCCATGAGCCATTTATTAGTTCCATTCAGCAACTGTATTAAGTACCCTTTGCTAAGTGCTGGTGTGCAGAGGTGAATTGTACATAGCCACCATGATGCAGGAGCCATAGTCAATGCCGGGAGAAATATTTTTAAAGAAGTTATTGGAGCACGGTAAGGAATTACGTAGTTCTACCACAAAGACCCAGGGAAGGGCCAGATGTGGTGGCTCACGCCTGTAATCCCAGCACTTTGGGAGGCTGAGGTGGGTAGATCACTTGAGGTTAGGAGTTTGAGCCCAGGCTGGCCAACATGGTGAAACCATATCTCTACTAAAAATACAAAAATTAGCCAGGTGTGGTGATGTGTGCCTGAAATCACAGTTACTCGGGAGGCTGAGGCAGGAGAATCACTTGAACCTGGGGGCAGAGGTTGCAGTGAGCCGAGGTTGCACCACTGCACTCCAGCCTGGGCTATGGAGTGAGACTCCATCTCAAAACAAAACAACAAAAAAGACTCAGGGAAGGCCCTCTGATGCTGAAAGATGAAAGTTTGCCAGATAGCTAGAACAAAGAAGGGCTTGTCCACTAACAGAAACAGTGGAGAAAGCACAGGGGCAGGAAAGATTATGACGCGCCTTCATGTGACTACACAATACTCTCCCCTTATCCATGTCTCGCTTCCCATGATTTTAGTTACAAGCAGTCAACCACAGTGCAAAAATATTCAAATACATTTCTTTTTCCTTCTTGGTCAGCAAGAGCAATGGTTACCTAAATCTGGACCTCTTATGCCTGACATCTGTATTTATATCATGTGAAAGTGAGGAGAATATATTCTAACTTTCCTGTCTGCCTCATAGAACCTAGACAAGTCATAATTCCAAACATCATATGAGTTCAATTTTGGAATATGTTATAATTCTGGTTACTTTCTAATTTTTTGGTGTGGAGAACCTGAATTTCAGGGAAAGGCCTGCCCAAGATACAGACTTTCTGGAGAATAATTTCCTAAATGTAAATAACTAAGTCTTGTTTGTATGATTAACAGTGAAACTATAGGCTGTGTGTTTGAAGTTCTAGTCAGAATACAATTGTAGGTAATGTCAGTTTAAGAATATCTCAATTCTTTAATTCTGTAGCACTCTCTGTTTTGTTTCTGTTTAGGCAATTAATTGCTCATTTGCAAGTTTTCTCTAAATTTTCAAATCCACGGGCCTTATATCTGGAATCCAAGTTATATGAGTTGTATCTTCAGGTCAGTAAAATAAACTTTTGGCACTATAACTCTTTGTGAACTTTTCTCTCTCATTTTCTTTGTCAGAGTAGCTTTTAGGTTTTCAATAATTGTTTGCTGAATAGGGCTCATGTCTACATTTTAAGTATTAAAGGCTTTTTTAATAGACGTATTTTCTGTTATCTTGAGAAACAATTTTAGAACTAACTTGCTGATTTTGAAGGCATTTTGGGTGACTAAACATTGATTGGCTGTATTAACAGTGAGAATAGCAAAGCATGAATTGTATGATGGAGATTAGCTTTTAGAAGGAAGTAGGGTTTATACAAAAAAACAAGTGACTACTTTTCCTTTCTAGCTTAGTCAGACTTCATAAAGGACTGGGATTTCAGGATCTGTTATAGTCCATTGCAGTCATAATTATGTGACCCTGCATTTCAGATAAGCTTGCAGAAAAAAATTCATGTCAGAAATGAAGTAAACATTAGATGTCATGCTAGGCCAGCTGGGGAAACCAAATTTTCTTTTTTAATTTGGATGTTTTTCCTGGCATCTTATTGACTGTCATTACCTAGGATAAGAGATTTTCCTTAGTACATGACCAGCCCAGTTGGCTTAAATTCAGATTCACATAGAGTATCAGCCTCACCAGGACAGATACAGTAGCTCACACCTCTAATCTCAGCACTTTGGGAGGCCAAGGTGGTCAGATCACCTGAGCTGAAGAGTTCAAGACCAGCCTGGGCAACATGGTAAAAGCATGTCTCTGCCAAAAATGCAAAAATTAGCTTGGTGTGGTAGTGGGTGCCTGTGGTCCCAGCTTCTCAGGAGGCTGAGACAGGAGAATTGCTTGAACTCAGGAGGTGGAGGTGTCAGCAGTGAGTTGAGAACACATCACTGCACTCCAGCCTGGGCAACAGAGCTCTGTTTCAAAAAAAAAAGGGAGAGAGAGGATTGGCCTCACCCCAACGCTGGTAGTCTCAAGGGTATGGCTGTGGGGTACAGGTGTCAGAGTTTTGTTTTCATTTTTTACTTTGCACATATTCTGTTCATCTTCCATTACTTCCAGGAAAATGTAGAGCTGTTGTTAGGAATCAGCTTTAGCTTTTGTCTAAATATTTAGAATTTAGGAAATCTAATTTAGCAAATAACCACAAGTAAATTGCTATCCTATGGTATATGTATCTATGACTTCATTAATTCGGTAAAATACTTTTCTTAGTTGTTGCTACACCAAGATCAAATGGTGCAAAAAATAACCTTGGATTGCATAATGACATATAAACATCCTCACATCCTGCCTTACAGGTAAGTTACTTGAAGCTTAAAGAACTGTTATTTCTTTGGCTGATTTCTATATTTCTGCATAAGAGCTGCTTCTAGAATAATTTCTTAAAGGCATGGGAAATTTCTTTTTTCTGAGGTCATATTTCCAAACAAGAAATGAAAATGAGTGGTGTATTATGTTGGGTTGTTATCCATAGATACTAAAATAGAAAATGTTCATTTTAAAAATGTGTTGTAAATACTATGTCATTTTCTTCTTATTAATATAATGCCATAAAATCTTGGTGGTTACTCAGAGAATCAAAGTCACTTTAAGAACTGAAGAAAGCTTTTTGTATCATGCTTTTTTAAACAGCTGAGTTATGGACAGAATCAAATCTCTTCTAATCCATTATAGCCTTTGAAATTCCGAAATCTGTTATTTTAGGAGATTTTTTTTTTTAACATTTTCCTTTATGGATACCAACCACAATATGTACTATATACTGTATTTTAGTTATTACTGTTGCACATATTATTTCACTCTTGCATTATTTAAAAGTACTGTTGATAAAGTGGTAATTTGTGCTGTTTTCTGTTTTTAAAGGGAAAACTTACAAAGGTTGCTTGAAGACAGAAGCTTTAAGGAAGAGATAGTGCATTTTAGCATTTCAGAAGATAATACTGTAGTGAAAACAGTCCACCGAGCAGATCTGTTTCCTATTCTGATGAGGTATTTATGCTATTTAAAAACTGATTTTTGAAAAGTTAATAACAAACACAATTTTAAGTATAATATTATGGTTCTTTTGACAATTGCAATAGAATATTTCACTTTCTATTTTTTTTTTTTAATTGCATTTTCTTTGGAGATGGGTTCTTGCTCTGTCACCCAGAATGGAGTGCAGTGGCATGATCACAGCTCATTGCAGGCCTGACCTCTCAGGCTCAACTGATGCTTCCATGTTGGCCTCCCAAAGTGCTAGGATTACAGGTGTGAGCCCAGTTGCTTTTGTTTTTTGAATTGTACCTTTGGGAGAAGTCATTGTTATAGAAACTAATTTTTGTTCCTAACATAAAGAAAGATCTTTTTGTTTATTATTATTTATTTACTTTTAGAGGGAGTCTTGCTCTGTCACCCAGGCTGGAGTGCAGTGGTGTGATCTCAGCTCACTGCAACTTCTGTCTCCCAGGTTCAAGCTATTCTTGTGTCTCAGTCTCCTGAGTAGCTGCGATTACAAGCATGCACCACCACACCTGGCTAATTTTTGTATTTTTAGTAGAGAAAGGGTTTTACCATGTTGGCCAGGCTGGTCTCGAGCTCCTGACCTAAGGTGATCTCCCCACCTTGGCCTCCCAAAGTGCTGGGATTACAGGCATGAGCCACTACACCTGGCCCCTAATATAAAGAAAGATCTTACCATGGTATTATTGTAATAATAATATTAAAATTAAATTTAATATTTTCCTAAATTTTACTGTTGAGATACAGTAGAAATAATTCACTCTGTTGTCAAAACAGCATGTGATATTTAATGATGTTATTATTCCTTTGGTTATAAATGGTAGAGCACAAAGATGATCCGTAAACAATACAAACTCTATATATGCTGGGTATAAAGAAAAATGAAGCTTGAATCTTTCCTCTCACCAGCTCTGGAATGATGGAATGATGGGAATTAGAAAAATCATGGGATTGGGATTTAACAGATGTTTGCTTGTGATCCAGCCCTTTACTCTGTAGTTATATCAAATAGGGCAAGTCTTATAGATTCACTGGGCTTCTGTTCTCATTGCTCAAACACCCGCCTATGAGTGAGAACATGTGGTGTTTGATCTTCTGCTCTTCTGTCAGTTTGCTGAGAATGATGGTTTCCAGGTTCATCCATGTCCCTACAAAGGACACAAACTCATCGTTTTTGATGGCTGCATAATATTCCATGGTGTATATGTGCCACATTTTCCCTGTCCAGTCTGTCATCGATGGGCATTTGGGTTGGTTCCAGGTCTTTGCTATTGTAAACAGTGCTGCAGTGAACATTCGTGTGCATGTGTCCTTATAGTAGAACGATTTATAATCCTTTGGATATATACCCAGTAATGGGATTGCTGGGTCAAATGGAATTTCTATTTCTAGGTCCTTGAGGAATCGCCACACTGTCGTCCACAATGGTTGAACTAATTTACACTCTCACCAACAGTGTAAAAGTGTTGCTATTTCTCCACATCCTCTCCAGCATCTGTTGTCTCCAGATTTTTTAATGATTGCCATTCTAACTGGCATGAGACGGTATCTCAATGTAGTTTTGATTTGCATTTCTCTGATGACCAGTGATGATGAGCATTTTTTCATATGTTTGTTGGCTTCATGTATGTCTTCTTTTGTAAAGTGTCTGTTCATATCCTTTGCCCACTTTTGTATGTGCTTGTTTGTTTTTTCTTGTAAATCTGTTTTAGTTCTTTGTAAATTCTGGATATCAGCCCTTTGTCAGATGGGTAAACTGCAAAAATGTTTTCCCATTCTGTTGGTTGCCAATTCACTCTAATGACTGTTTCTTTTGCTGTGCAGAAGCTGTGGAGTTTGATTAGGTCCCATTTGTCTATTTTGGCTTTTGTTGTCAATGCTTTTGGTGTTTTGGTCATGAAGTCCTTGCCTACACCTACGTCCTGAATGGTTTTGCCTAGATTTTCTTCTAGGGTTTTTATAGTGTTAGGTCTTATGTTTAAGTCTTTAATCTATCTGGAGTTAATTTTAGTGTAAGGTGTCAGGAAGGGGTCCAGTTTCTGCTTTCTGCACATGGCTAGCCAGTTTTCCCTACACCATTTATTAAACAGGGAATCTTTCCCCCATTGCTTGTTTTTGTCTGGTTTGTCAAAGATCAGATGGTTGTAGATATGTTGTGTTGCCTCTGAGACCTCTGCTCTGTTCCATTGGTCTATATCTCTGTTTTGGTACCAGTACCATGCTGTTTTGATTACTGTAGCCTTGTAGTATAGTTTGAAGTCCGGTAGTGTGATGCCTCCCGCTTTGTTCTTTTTGCTTAGAATTGACTTGGCTATGCGGGCTCTCTTTTGGTTCCATATAAAGTTTAATGTGGTTTTTTCCAGTTCTGTGAAGAACGTCATTGGTAGCTTGATGGGGATAGCGTTGAATCTGTAAATTACTTTGGGCAGTATGGCCATTTTCACGATATTGATTCTTCCTAACCATGAACATGGTATGTTTCTCCATCTGTTTGTGTCCTCTCTTATTTTGTTGAGCAGTGGCTTGTAGTTCTCCTTGAAGAGGTCCTTTACGTTCCTTGTTAGTTGTATTCCTAGGTATTTTATTCTCTTTGTGGCGATTGTGAATGGCAGTTCATTCTTGATTTGGCTCTCTTTAAGTCTGTTATTGGTGTATAGGAATGCATGTGATTGTTGCACATTGATTTTGTATCCTGAGACTTTGCTGAAGTTGCTTATCAGTTTCAGGAGATTTGGGGCTGAGACGATGGGGTCTTCTAGATATACAATCATGTCATCTGCAAATAGAGACAATTTGACTTCCTCCTTTCCTATTTGAATACCCTTTATTTCTTATTCTTGCCTGATTGCTCTGGCTAGAACTTCTAGCACTATATTGAATAGGAGTGGTGAGAGAGGGCATCCTTGTCTAGTGCCAGATTTCAAGGGGAATGCTTCCAGTTTTTGCCCATTCAGTATAATATTGGCTGTTGGTTTGTCATAAATAGCTTTTATTATTTTGAGATATGTTCCATCAATACCTAGCTTATTGAGGGTTTTTAGCATAAAGGCCTGTTGAGCTTTGTCATAGGCCTTCTCTGCATCAATTGAGATAATCATGTGGTTTTTGTCTTTGGTTCTGTTTATGTGGTGAATTACGTTTATAGACTTGCATATGTTGAACCAGTCTTGCATCCCCCGGATAAGCCTACTTGATCATGGTGGATAAGCTTTTTGATGTGCTGTTGCAATCGGCTTGTCAGTATTTTATTGAAGATTTTTGCATCTATGTTCATCATGGATATCGGCCTGAAGTTTTCTTTTCTTGTTGAGTCTCTGCCGGGTTTTGGAATCAGGATGATGTTGGTCTCATAAAATGATTTGGGAAGAATTCCCTCTTTTTGTATTGTTTGGAATAGTTTCAGAAGGAATGGTACCAGCTCCTCTTTGTATGTCTGGTAGAATTCGGCTGTGAACCCATCTGGACCTGGGCTTTTTTTGGTTGGTAAGCTC
>NW_022436942.1:59698616-59705291 GCF_009761245.1 Sapajus apella
GAGACGGAGTTTCACTCATGTTACCCAGGCTGGAGTGCAATGGCGCGATCTCGGCTCACCGCAACCTCCGCCTCCTGGGTTCAGGCAATTCTCCTGCCTCAGCCTCCTGAGTAGCTGGGATTACAGGCACACGCCACCATGCCCAGCTAATTTTTTGTATTTTTAGTAGAGACAGGGTTTCACCATGTTGACCAGGATGGTCTCGATCTCTTGACCTCATGATCCACCCGCCTTTGCCTCCCAAAGTGCTGGGATTACAGGCTTGAGCCACCGCGCCCAGCCGGTTGGTAAGCTCTTAATTGCTGCCTCAACTTCAGACCTAGTTATGGGTCTGTTCAGGGTTTCCGCTTCTTCCTGGTTTAGGCTTGGGAGGAGGCAAGTGTCCAGGAATTTATCCATTTCTTCCAGGTTTACTAGTTTATGTGCATAGAGTTGTTTGTAATAATCTCTGATGATGGTTTGAATTTCTGTGGAATCTGTGATGATATCCCCTTTATCGTTTTTTATTGCATCAATTTGGTTATTCTCTTCTTTTCTTTTTTATTAATCTGGCTAGTGGTCTGTCTATTTTGTTGATCTTTTCAAAAAACCAGCTCCTGGATTTATTGATATTTTGAAGGATTTTTTGTGTCTCTATCTCCTTCAGTTCTGCTCTAATCTTAGCTATTTCTTATCTTCTGCTAGACTTTGAGTTTTTTTGATCTTGCTCCTCTAGTTCTTTCAATTTTGACAATAGGGTGTCAATTTTTGACCTCTCCTTGCTCCTCATGTGGGCACTCATTGCTATATATTTTCCTCTAGAGACTGCTTTAAATGTGTCCCAGAGATTCTGGTATGTTGTGTCTTCATTCTCGTTGGTTTCGAAGAACATCTTTATTTCTGTCTTCATTTCATTGTTTATCCAGTCAACATTGAAGAGCAAGTTGTTCAGTTTCCATGAAGCTGTGCGATTCTGGGTTAGTTTTTGAATTCTGAGTTCTAACTTGATTGCAGTGTGGTCTGAGAGACTGTTTGTTATGATTTCCGTTCTTTTGCATTTGCTGAGGAGTGATTTACTCCCAATTATGTGGTCAATTTTAGAGTAGGTGTGATGTGGTGCTGAGAAGAATGTATATTCTGTGGATTTGGGGTGGAGAGTTCTGTAAATGTCTGTTAGGTTTGCTTGGTCCACGTCTGAGTTCAAGTCCTGGATATCCTTGTTAATTTTCTGTCTGGTTGATCTGTCTAATATTGACAATGGGGTGTTAAAGTCTCCCACTATAATTTTGCAGGAGTCTAAGTCTCTTTGTAAGTCATTAAGAGCTTGCCTTATGTATCTGGGTGCTCCTGTATTGGGTGCATATATATTTAGGATCGTTAGCTCTTCTTGTTGCATTGGTCCTTTTACCATTATGGAATGTCCTTCTTTGTCTCTTTTGACCTTTGTTGCTTTAAAGTCTAATTTATCAGAGATAAGAATTGCAACTCCTGCTTTTTTTTGCTCTCCATTTGCTTGGTAAACCTTCCTCCATCCCTTTATTTTGAGCCTTTGTGTATCCTTGCCTGTGAGATGGGTTTCCTGGATACAGCACACTGATGGGTTTTGACTTTTTATCCAATTTGCCAGTTTGTGTCTTTTGATTGGGGCATTTAGTCCATTTACATTTAGGGTTAATATTGTTATGTGTGAATCTGATACTGCCATTTTGGTGCTAGCTGTCTGTTTTGCCCATTAGTTGATGCAGATTCTTCATTGTGTTGATTCTCTTTACCATTTGGCATGTTTTTGGAGTGACTGATACTGGTTGTTCCTTTATACGTGTAGAGCCTCTTTCAGGAGCTCTTGTAAAGCTGGCCTGGTGGTGACGAAATCTCTGAGTACTTGCATGTTCACAAAGGATTTTATTTTTCCTTCACTTATGAAGCTTAGTTTGGCTGGTTAGGAGATTCTGGGTTGAAAGTTCTTTTCTTTAAGGATGTTGAATATTGGTCCCCACTCTCTTCTGGCTTGTAGGGTTTCTGCTGAGAGATCTGCTGTGAGTCTGATGGGCTTCCCTTTGTGGGTAACCCGACCTTTCTCTCTGGCTGCCCTTAGTATTTTCTCCTTCATTTCAGCCCTGGTGAATCTTACAATTATGTGCCTTGGGGTTGCTCTTCTTGACGAATATCTTTGTGGTGTTCTCTATATTTCCTGGACTTGAATATTTGCCTGCCCTGCTAGGTTGGGGAAGTTTTCCTGGATAATATCCTGAAAAGTATTTTCCAGCTTGGATTCATTCTCTTCGTCGCATTCTGGTACACCTATCGAACGTAGATTCGGTCTTTTCACATAGTCCCACATTTCTTGGAGACTTTGTTCATTCCTTTTTACCCTTTTATCTCTATTCTTGCCTTCCCATTTTATTTCATTGTGTTGATCTTCGACCTCTGATATCCTTTCTTCTGCTTGGTCCATTCGGCTGTTGATACTTGTGCATGCTTCGCGAAGTTCTCGTGTTGCATTTTTCAGCTCCATCAATTCACTTATATTCCTTTCTATTTTGCCCATTCTCATTAGCATTTCGTCAAATCGTTTTTCAATGTTCTTAGTTTCTTTGCATTGGGTTAGAACATGTTCTTTAAGTTCACAGAAGTTTCTTACTACCCACCTTCTGAAGTCTGATTCTGTCATTTCATCACACTCGTTCTCCCTCCAACCTTGTTCCCTTGCTGGTGAGGAGTTGTGATCCCTTGTAGGAGGAGAGGTGTTCTGGTTTTGGGTGTTTTCATCCTTTTTGCGCTGGTTTCTTCCCATCTTTATGGATTTGTCCATCTGTCTTTGTAGTTGCTGGCTTTCAGATTGGGTCTCTGAGTGGACATTCTTTTTGCTGATGATGAGTTTATTTCTGTTTCTTAGTTTTCCTTCTAACAGTCTGGCCCCTCTACTGTAGGTCTGCTGAGGTCCACTCCGGGCCCTGCTTGCCTGGGGTTCACCTGCAGCAGCTGCAGAACAGTAAGGGTTGTTACCAGTTTTTTTCTTCTGCTATCTTTGTCCCAGAAGGATACCCACCGAGTGTCAGTCTGATCTCTCCTTTATGAGGTGGCTCTTTGGATATACAGGGGTCAGGGAGCTGCTTGAGGAGACAGCCTGTTTATAGGAGCTCAAATGCTGAGCTGTGAGCTCCGTTGTTCATTCAGAACTGCTGGGCAGGTACGTTTAGGTCTGCTGCAGCAGAACTTATAAACCGCTTTTTGTTCCCAGGTGCTCTGTCCCAGGGATTTAGGGCTTTATTTATGAGTTTCCTTTATGCTGCTGCCTTCTGTTTTTTTCCTTCAGAGCTGCCCTGCCCAGCAAGGAGGCAGCCTAGTCACTGTCTGCCTGTAGAGGCTTTGCTGAGCTGCCGTGGGCTCTGCCCAGCTGCCGAGTGAACTTCCCTGCAGTCCTGTTTATATGGGTGTAGTTAGAACTGCCTCGGCAAGGGTGGCCCCCCCTCTGTTATGGCGGACTCTCTCTGTAGTGGTGGGTTGCCTTGGCAACGGTGGGCTGCCTCAGCAATGGCGGGTTGCCTTGGCAATGGCGGGCTGCCTCAGCATTGACTTACTACCTCCATAGATTTGGAGTGCCTCAGTAATGGTGGATGCCCCTCCCCCACAGAGCTGAACCGTCCCGGGTTCAGCTGCGTTTGCTATGAAACTCTCAGTCCAGAGAGTTTCTGATTGCTGTTCTTCTGTGGGGGTGGGACCAGCTGAGCCTGATCGCCTGGCTCCCTGCCTCAGAGCCTTTTTTTTTTTTAAGTTGGTGTTCCAGTTGCCTGTTGAAGAGGCACCGGGATCTGTGTGTTTTCCCATGTGGCGACTCACTGCACTGGCTTAAACAGCGGCACTGAGATTCGTGGCACTTTTTTTGCCCTGGAATCTACTGTCCTGGTTCCCTGTTCAGTCCCCTTTTTAAACAGATGAATGGGCAACTTCCCGTGGCTCCAGTCGCCAGCCAAAAGGGCACCCGGACCAGTGTATTTTGTACGGAAAACTGCTTCGCTGGGGCGCTGACAAAGCAGCCACATGGGGCAAAGCAGCGGCACCAGCCGACACAGCTGTGCTGGCCGAAACAGCCGCGCTGGCAACCCGTGGAGCTCCCCCGCCTGGGAATTTCCTAGTCTGTGGGCAATAAAAATGCAGCGTCCACTCACCCTCTGCGCTTTCACTGGGAGCTGCAATCCTGAGCTGTTCCTAAACGGCCATCTTGGACCGACTCCCTATTTTTAAACTTTTTGATCTATATTACCAAATTGTTGTTCAGAACTACTTTTCAGCCATACATTTGAACCACTTTATATTCCTACTGGCAAGCTGGGCACGGTGGCTCACACCTGTAATCCTAGTACTTTGGGAGGCCAAAAACCAGCCTGGCTAACATGGAGAAACCCCGTCTCTAATAAAAACTACAAAATTAGCTGGACGTGGTGGCAGATACTTGTAATCCCAGCTACTCAAGGCTGAGACGGGAGAATCACTTGAACGGTGAGCCAAGATCGAGCCATTGCACTCCAGCCTAGACAACAAGAGTGAAACTCTGTCTCCAAAAAAAAAAGAAGAAAAAAAAAAAGAGAGAATCCTTAATATATTTCTACTGGCAGTAGAATGCCAGTTTCACACCATTTCAGCACTAGGATGTTATTTGTTGTTATTCATTTTGATTGTTTTAATTCTTGCTAATTTGTTGGTGATAAATGGTACTGTGTTGTATGACTTAACATTTTTTAGATTTACTAGTTAAGATGAACTGTTTTAAAAGATTATGGGTCATTTGTGTTTATTTTCTCATGAAATTTTCTGTAATGTCTGACAACTTATGTTGTCTAAAACCAGATAAATGATATTCCCCTCTGTTTTCTTCTCATTCTGTTTGTTTTATTTTGATTATTTTAATCATCTGAAATTTATTTTGATATATGAAATGAAATAAGGATTAAACCTAATTTTCTTTCCAGATAGTTACCCAATTGTTTCAAGACCATTTCATTTAAAAAATCCGAACTTGGCCAGATGCGGTGGCTCACGCCTATAATCCCAGCACTTTGGGAGGCTGAGGTGGGAGGATCACCTAGGTTAGGAATTTGAGACCAGCCTGGCCAATGTGGTGAAACCCCGTCTCTACTAAAAATACAAAAAATTAACTGGGCATGGTGGCACATTCCTGTAATCTCAGCTACTTGAGAGGCTGAGGCAGGAGAATCACTTGAAGCCAGAAAGCAGAGGCTGCAGTGAGCCAAGATTGCACCACTGCACTCCAGCCTGGGCAACAGGAGTAAAACTCTGTCTCAATTAAAAACAAACAAACAAACTTGCTCTACTGATTTGAGAGCTTCTTTCTGTCTTTGTTTCTCTCTCTCTCCCTCTCTCTCTCTCTTTCTCTCTCTCTCCCTTTCTCTCTCTGTCACCCAGGTTGGAATGCGTGGTGCAAACACAGCTCACTGTAGCCTCGATTTTCTGGGCTCAAGTGATCCTCCTGCCTCAGCTCCCCAAGTAGCTGGGACTGCAGGCACATGGCACCACATCCAGCTAATTTTTGTATTTTTTGTAGAGATGCAGTTTCACCATGTTGCCCAGGCTGGTCTCAAACTCCTGAGCTCATGCAGTTCACCCTCCTTGGCCTCCCAAGGTGCTGTGATTATAGGCATGAGCCACTGTGCCCAGCCAGAACACCACTTTTACTATGCACTAAATATCCATGTATACTTGAGTTTTTCTATCGGCTTTTGATGGTTTTACATTAATCTGACTTGTTCCAATTCTGCACTCATTTCTTTATAATAATAATAAAGAACTTAAATGCATTTTTGTATGTATCAGAGGAAGTCATCTCATTAGTCCTTTCTTTCCAAAATTTTTTTTTTTTTTTTTTTTTTCTAGAATCTAGATCAGCATTTACTTAGGTTTTCGCAAAGTAATTCCCCTTTTTGATTTGGGGAGAAGTTACATCAGTATGTTCCTTCATTTATTCCTTCATTATCATTCCTTTTTTGTAGTCTTTCAAAAAAGTGTTTTCATTTTATTACTACATTTTGTTGTTGTTGTAGAGAGAATTTCCCTCATATTTTCTAGCTTATTTTTGCTACATAACTAATTATATATAAAAGCTATTGATTTTTGTGTTAATTATTTAGCCATCCACATGACAAAACTTTTATTAGTTTTGGTAGTTTTCAATGGGTTTTCTTGTATTTTCTCTATCAAAAAAGTTGTAAATAATAATAACAGTTACAGATTATGTGAGACCCCTGTTTGAAAACCTTTTGATATCTTATTTTACTCAGAATATAATAGAAAGTTCTTCCTACTACAGGGCCTGATATGGTGGCTTAAATGATGGCTGTAACCATATTTCTTCTAGTTTACCGCCTCGCTCAGAACCCACTTTAAATTCTTTGTACTTGCTCATCCCCCTGCTTGGAAGACATGACAGCTGACTTCTTACGGGTATTCATTTGGTCTCATCTCAAATGTGTCATGATCAGCGATGCCTTCTTCAAATGGTTTGAGCCTCTCTGGCTGGCCAAAACATTTTATACTGCTACCATTAAGGCATTATCCTTTTTCATTGTGTTGACATTTGTACTGAAAAGGCAAAAACAATGGTGGGTAAAACTCCTAGTACTTTAGCACATGAATCAAGACAGTGGCCCCAAATTATTCTTCTAGTCATTCTTCATTGCC